>NC_061115.1:76611424-76802483 GCF_002878395.1 Capsicum annuum | reverse complement strand
GCTAAACTGCTGCAACTTTTATCAAAAGTGCAGCAGTTTAGCTGTCATTTATTATGTGGTCAGCTGTAGTTTCTTGAATTTATGCATTCTATGTTGCATTCGGAGTGAGAAATGATGTGGTGATGAGTCTAACGAATGGTTTCAGCTGTATGCTCTATTTCCTATCTAATCTTGGCATGTCTAGCATCATTCGAGGATGAATGTTTCCAAGGGGGGATGATGTAATACCCCAGAAAATTTTTCATTGAAATTTTGTGCATTAATGTGTTGGGTTCTATCTTCTAGAATGAATTATAAATTTTTCATATTGAATGTCTTAGATTATGACCCACCATTGCATAGAGTATCGAATAAGCTTTCCAATGATATATGGATCATCAAAAATGGACACCCGAGCAACGAGTTATGAACAGTCCGATTGAACCATGAATAGTAGTGAACAGTAAAACGTGCAGGAAAAAGTAATAAGGCCTGGCGTATTTTTTTACCAACTTTAAATGATCCTAAATCTTTGTACGTAATGATTTGGGTGATCTACTATACATCAACGGAAAGCTCTGCGAGTCCTCTTTCCAATGAAATAAGTTTCATCCAATTTGTCTATCGGAGCAAAAATTTGTCTATCAAAAATAAATTTTTGGGTCAACTTCAAATGATCATAACTCCTCGTACACAATAATCTGGGTGAGATACTATATATCAATGGAAAAACATGAGAGTTCTCTTTCTAATGAAATTAGTTTCATCCAATTTGGATATAGGAGTAAAACGTTATGGTTGATCTACTTCAGACTATCAAAATAGTCCACCAAAGGATAGATTTGAGAATTAATTGATTTTAGGGGCGTTTGGGTCTTTCCCCCTCACCCAAAATCCGTCCAAACCCTATATTAAAGCCTATTAGAAGTATTATATGTTATATTTCATCAAATTCCCTCAAAAAGAAAAACCCTAAGCTACTGCATCCAACTTCAAGAACCTCCAAAGTTCACCATTAATTATGCAAATTTATTCAAGATTCCATGTTCCTAGTTCAAGAACTCCAAGAACCATAATTCAAAGGAATGATTAATATCTCAAAAATGAGTATCGATCTAAAGTTCATCATTCAAGGTATGTGGGGTTTTTCAACAAGAACTCTCTTTCGTTCTTGTGCCCAAAAGTAATTTTCTTTATAAAGGCTTGATTTTTATTTGATTTTTACGAATTTGAAGCATGAACCCATATCTTATGATGATTACTATGAAATATTGATGTTTATGATTTTGAAAGATGAATTTACATGTGTTGAGATATAAAGCATGAATATTGAACGATATTTATCATGATTTTGATATTTGGGTCGTGAATCCCCATTGAAAATTGTGTTTTTTTGAGAAAGTGTGTGTTATAAGCACATTGATGTTGAATATTTGGGATATTTTGAATGATTTGACCTTTTGGTCTTAATGGAGTTCTTTTAAACTTGAGTGTGAAAGAAATCTACAACGTGTTTGATTTTGATAGATGGAAAGCATGATGGATCCCGATGTATATTTATATATTACTAAAATTGTTTTGTTGTGGTTTGTCTTTGAAATGATCTGAGCTAAGTCCGGGAGAAATCTTTATCACCGAGTGGGAGGTATAAAGTGACCTTACTTCCCTAGAACTACGTGCCCCCGTAGGAGTGAGCCTGAGGCTGATTTATATAGGGATCAGTAATTTGTGTGGACTGATATCGATAGTCCTACTCCAATGGCAAGGATAGGATGTCTCTCCCCAACGTGGGTTGTACATTTCACTCCATTTAGCTCATATGGTTTATGTCGGTTATAGGATCTCCCAGTGTGTGCGTGTTTCCTTATTTCTATGGTGAATGGTGAAGTGATTTGAAAGTGGCATTGTGAAAGTTATTCTTTCGAAAGATTTAAATGATATTTACATTATGAGAATTGATATTCTTGATGAACTGAAAGTGTTTGACAAATTATATGATGACTCACACGTGTTATTGTACTTATTTCATCCTCTCATGATTATGATGATTTTCTTCGGGCTATGTGAGTCTTTCATACATCCTGTAGATTTCTTATAAATATTTATGATGATGATGTTTATACAACTGCATACACCCCCATATAATCGGTTCCTTTCCATGGTACTGACCTACATCTTTGGATGTGGGCTGCATTTTCTCGAAATATAGGTTTAGGTGCTCAGTTCCAGGTTCGACAGTCATTTTTCGGGCACGCTATTCTACATCCTCTATTGTGGTGAGTCCTCATGTTTCGAGGACGTGATGTCTAGTGTTGGTTTCACGGAATTGTTTACATTTGATAACTAAGTATGAGTCAGTTGGGGCATGTCTCAATGGCTCGCTGGTTTTATTGATTTTCTTAGAGGCTTGTTAGACTAGTATAGATGTTGGGAGTTGACTAATAAGTCATATTTTGTTATCTTTCTGAAATTCTTTTATTCTAGGATGATGATTACTCTGTTGATATTTGAGGGCTATTTATGGAAACCCTGTTGATTTGTGTTGAACTAAATGAAAATGGCTCAAAGGGTTAACTTGGGGCTACTCGTAGCCTCAAGCACCGTGTGACGCTTCAGGACCCATTTTTTGGGGCGTTACATATTCCATGTGTACTTGTTAAAGTAGTGTATGGATGATTCAGCTTTTGTAGTTCCTCTAGAAAATATAGATATTCAGAATAGTCTTCGTCTGAATAAGTCCTATTAGAGATTCTTAATCATCAGATCTATAGAATAAGGAACAAAGAAGTTCTCTTTGTCAAAGTTCTATGACAAAATCAGTTCGTTGAGGGCGCTACTTGGGAAGCAGAAGCAGACATGTTTACCAAGTATCCTCATCTCTTCTCTACAAACTCTAATTTAGCCAAAGGTAATAGTTTCCTTTATTCAGTACTTTTCTAAGTCTCAGGTTAAGTTATATAGCTATTTTCATAAAAATTTATGCACTTTAAAATCAGTTTAGTAGCTCAGTATGTTGAGCATCAGTCATTCAGTTTATTTCAGTTGTGCATGATAGCTTATAGCCTCAAATTCCTTAGTAATTTTAGCTTAACCAACCACATTTGAGGACGAATATTTTGAAGGAGGAGATATGGTAATACCCCATAAATTTTCATAGCTTAAATTCTCTCCTAGAATGTTAAGAAATAGCTTCCAAAATGAATATTATTTATTTCGTGTGGAATTCTTTAGATTTAGACTTTTCCATTGTGAAGAAAATTTAATATTCTTTCCATCGAAACCAAATTTGTCCAATTCTGACACTCGGTGAAGGAGTTAAGATGTTTTTAAGTTGACAGTGTGCCACCTGGGCAGTCACCACGTCGCAGAGATGGTTAAATTCATAATTGTCATTTTTCAGTGGACCTCTATGATATTGGTGCATCGTAGAGAAGTCTAGTTTCCTATTTTTAATTTCTAGTATTCCAACGCTATAGTGGCGCATCGCGCAAAAGGTTAAAATGTCATTTCTATGGGTCATCGTGATGGCGTCGCATTGCGTTGAAGTTCTAGATCCCAATTGTCAAAATCTTGTGGGACAACGCAATAGCTTCACGTCGCGAACGCACGCATTTACCCAATCTTCAAATTCCAGTGAGCCACCGCGGTAGTGGCACACTGCAGTGGCCCATTAAATCGGGACCCCAGTTACATTTTTTCAGCTTCGTTTAGGAGATTAAAAAGAGGTATTTTGGACTTCTCCCGAGCCCCCAATCTGTCAAGAACACAAGATTTAACATATCCTAAGCCATTTTATACTTGTTTCATCCATTCTCTCTCAAAAGAAAACCCTAGACCATCAAAGCTCCATCTCCAAGAAATCTAAATTCTCCATAAATTCTCCAAGGAAGCTTAAAATTGAGGGATCCCAAGGCTAGGTAATCAAGAAACCATCATCAAGAACTCTATAGGAATCCAAAATTCAAGGTTTCTTCATCTAATCATTCAACAAGGTATGAGGGGCTTATGAACAAGGATCCTCTTTCATCCTTGTGCCTAAATCTAGTTTTTATTTTACAAGTCCATATGATTTTGAATGATTATACATGAATTTTAAATTAGGGTTCATACCTATTATTGCTCTTTGCAAGATTTTGATATTTCAAGTATTTTAGAAGATGAATTGCATGCCCAATTTCATTTTCATGCCTATTGCAGAAATTACAGATTTTGAGATGAATTATCATTATTTTCATCATTAAGTATGAATATTATGTTGTTTTGACATGGGATTGATGCATGTGTTATCATCCCAAGATTGAATATTAGTATTCCAAGAAAGATGATGCTTTAAGCATCTTACTATCAGATTATTTTCAGATTTTTAGTAAAGTTTTGAACTTTCGATCATCAGATTAGCTATGAAATCCACTTTTTAGATTATTATAGATTACCGAATTTAGATCATCTTTATTTATAGATTTTATCAGATTAATGGATTATTGGTTTTGGATAAACCCTTATGCTAGTTTTAAAGTGGATTCCCAAAAGAATGAGCATACCAAATAAAAAGGAAGTAGTATTTAGCATCGAGCGGGAAGTATGGGTTTAGCGCATCCTATATCCATAGAACTATGTAGCCAACGTAGGTACAGATTATCAAATTATTCCAATTTCTATATGGATGACATATTTAGCTTTTGATCAATCACATGGGTAGGTTATACTCCCTAGTAAGAGTATAACACCTCTCCCCAATGTGAGGTTTCTTTCTTAGGAGGATGAGACATTGGACTCCATGTTAGCTCTCATGGTTTATGTCAGTTAAGAGAACCTCCCTACTAATCAAAGTAAAAGAATAAAATAAATGCTTTTAGAAAACTAACTGTAAAGCCTCACAGTTTTATTCAGAATATGCTTTACAGAATGATAATAGATTCAGATTTTAGCTTTTAGATTTCAGATTTAGCATGAGGACTTTTACACTTTGACCGTATGATTTATAGACAGAGTTTTAGTACAACTTTTAGAACTAAATGTTATGGCTCACAAGTTTTATAAAGTATGTTTTGCTTTGTATTGCTATATATTTTAGTATTTTGATATTCCAGCTTATGTAAGTCACTCACATTTAGCATGCATTGTTTTATTAATGATGATTATGAGATGATGTTTTACTTATGCATATCACCCTCATATACTCAGTAAATCCTCAAAGTACTGATCCACATATATGTCTATGTGCTACATTTTCTCATAAGGTAGGTGCAGGTGCTTAGTGTCAGCAGCGTGAGTAGTTCGAGCATCTCCATCTACATCCAACAATTGGTAAGGCCTTGTAGTTTGGGGAATTATTCATCAAGATTTTGTAGTTTATCAGTTTATGAAATTTATCATTTCTTTTTAGATAGTTTAAGGAAGCTGGGGGTTTGTCCCAGTGACTCTTTAGTAAAAGTAGTAGTGGCTTGTCAAACTATTACTTATTATGCGGATTATTCAATTTTGAAGTTTTAGATATTATGTTTAGATTATTATCAAATATTATAGACAGTTTCCACATTCAGTATGACTTTTATTTCTATAATTCCATTATTATAAGATTTAGGCTCAATAGCATGCAGACAGGGTTAGCTTAAGGCTACTCATAATCTTGAGCACCGTGTGACATCTCGGGATCAAATTTCAGGGCGTTACACTATCCAAAACCCTAGAGTAATTTTCAACATTAATGCTCAAAATGATACTAAAAAGGGAAAAATATACAGTGATTGATATTACAATTATACAAAGTTTAGCCTCGCATCAATACCCTCTCACTTGACCCTTGTTCATCCTCGAGTAATCTAGATAATCAAAATGAATGTGACACTCAAGACCAAAATAATTAATAGGTCTAGTCAAACTAAGGCTACCAAAACTACAACACACTATAGCAAATTCTTCATTACACATGCTTCATTCAAAATCAAAACACATAAATAAATTCTCCAAAACCTACTAGCCTCATGATCATATCTATGATATTGACAAACTAATACATGTTTCCTAACGAAGAGATAAGGTACTTCACCTAACTTTTGAAACACCTTGGATTTGGATCCTTAGAAAATTTCCTAAGTTGAGCATTCTGGACATCATATGACTTGTGCATACTAGTGGTATGATTTAGTATGGTTTAGGGTCCCTCCACTTGTATGATGATCAGTGTGACTTGGGTTTCATTATGTACAAGGTACGATTAGGCATTATACTAGTCGTATGTTATGGTACAGGGTGTCTGTTGCTAAACCATATGTTATTCTAAGTTTGTCATTGAGGATTCTGCCTATGGTACAGCTTATGGGTACTTTTCATATGATTGGATATGAGTTCGTCTAGCAACTCATATGTTGGTTAATGTTGAAGTCCAACATAATGACTAGGGTACGAGTGGTGTGTACCACTCGTATGTTGTGTGTATAAGTAATGGAGGAGTCGTACTCTCTTGTGTAAGTTTTATAGCTTTTAAGCTGAGAACATTTTTGACATTTCCCACCTATAAACCATAAGTCTCCATATCTTAAATCACATTATGGCCTTTCATAACACACTTGTGAAAGATATATTAGTCCAAAAACTTTTTCTTGATGATTGGGATAGGTTTTCCTTTAAGTGTTAATCTAGAGGCTCAAGGGTCAAGTTTCTCCTGTTAATCTTCATGAATAAGGTAAGTGACTTCGCCCTCATTTTTAGTTCTTGAATATCATATGTTTTAAACATTGATTTTGATTCAATAATTGTTCTTTTGAAAACAATTGTTGAGGGTTTTTTTGCAAAATATTGAGTATTGTTTACTCTTGGTTTAAATTGCTTTTATACATGCTTTTGGTGATGGTTTGCACATGTGGGTGCTTTTTAATTATGGTTTGAAAATGGGTCATGGGTAATACTATACTTTATGGTTTTAACTTAATTTTTGTCTATATAATAGCATACCCTCAATGTGTTTGTGAAAATGCCTAAGAGAATAAATTAGTCATATAATGAATTAGGTCTTACACTAATGTCTAGTACAAGAATGCTAATGAAGGATGAATGATTTTAGAAAGGTCTTGATGACCATACATTAAATTAAAATATGTTTTAAACTATGGAATTGGCCTAATGAATATGAATTGTTAGTAAACGACTTTGTGAAGGCCTTGTTGGCCATTTAATAATTTAAATGGTAACCTTTGTGGATTACTTGGCTAAAAGGGTTTGAGTCCCTAAACATTAAATTTATATATGTCTCTATTTGACATTGGGTTTGAGTCCCTAAATGTTTAATTGAATTGATGTCTTTGTATACAAAATATGTTCGAGTCCAAAAGTCAAATGATAATGGTTATGGCATATTCTACGCTTGCAAGTTGTGTTGGTTTGACAATACCAAGGTAGTACCTTTGGTAAGTAATTGGCTAAATAGTTGTGTTTGTGAAATAATAATTTTAAACTGGGCTTTAAAGTAGTATGTGTAACTGGATTGTGAAGGTGGAGTTCGAAGGTCTAACATTGGAAACCCTGCTAGTCAATGCGGGTGTCTTATGACCGGGTGGTTTGAGTTCCCAAAATAAATATACGATTGGGAGGTTTGAGTCCCCAATAAAACATGTATTTTTGATCAATTCATCTAGATTATGCTGGGAAGTTTGAGTCTCCCACATAGCCATATACAGTTTTGGATATTTTCTGGTTTGCGTGGCTACATAGATTAAGGACCTTCTAGATTGGGGAGAGCAGGGCCTATATAGACCGTGGGTGACTTGTTCTACGATGATTATGCTACACAACCCTGGTTAATATTTTCAAAGTTCATGCAACTCTTGTTCCCTACCCCGGCATGGTATATATTTACATGTATGTATTGCACTAGTTATATGCATTGGCTTAATGGATTTGAACTTTTGGAACTATTTTATCCTTATCATTGAGTTACAAGCTAGGTCTCTCACTGCTCACCATCATCGATGTTGCATCCCAATGCGATGTAAGTGTTGGTCATAGTCTTACTCTTCCTACTTAGTGATTGGACTAGGGAATAGCTTGTGTTAACCTTAAGTGGTGAGCTTCCATACTTTTGAGGGATCTATTTCTTTCTTTGAGTTTTCTTATGTTCTTATTGGTTTAGACTTGGATATTAGTTTTGGCTATGATTGATAGATTGGCCAAAACAGATATTCTTGGGTTGTTTTCAGAATATTTGTAAGGCTAAGCTGTAGACTCGGGTGTGTTATGTTATGGTATGGATATACTCGGTTATTATATTTGCTATGTTATTGTTGTTGGTTGGTTGGATGGAATAACAGGGTGATATCGAACCCTTGTTTGACATGAGGTGCCCATTATGATAAAACCCAGTTTGGGTCATGTAAATTTAGTATCAGTGCATAGGTTCATGGTTAGCTGGGTGTCCACAATGCCATTTAAAGTAGAGTCTCTTTTATGGGTGTGTAGCGCACCACACTTATAAGAGAGAGGCTATCAGACATTTTGGAATATTTCAGTATCTTGTTGTCTTACTTCGAGCTATAAAGTTTAAGTTCTTGAATCCTTCTTATCTTTGTTTTTAATCTTTCATATCATGCGTCCAAGAAGATCTGATGTTCATGCTAACTCTTTTTTATCGATTTAGGACAATATGGACGAAGTTCATCCAACATCTGAAGTTCAGACCTAGACAAGGGTCGTTGTATCTGGCTGTCCTCGTGGGGTTTTAGTTGTCCCCACAAATCTTACATTTTAGCGTGATACTCATACTCAGTCACCTCAAGCGAAAGCCACTAATGATAAGTTTTGTCACTCCATTATCCTGTTGACTTAGATGGTAGCTTCTCAGTTTTAGTGTAGTGTTCCTGTTACTTCATCTTCTGAGGCCATAAGGGTTGGCCAATTCATGTGGTTGCATCCTCCTATGTTTACTAGTACAAAGTTTAAGTAGGATCCTTGGGCTTTTATTATTGAAATGGAGAAGATTTTTTGTATTACGTATGCTACTAAAATGGAGGGCGTGGATTTTGTCGCCTACCAGTTGAAAGATGTGGCATACAAATGGTATTAGGAGTGGGAACAATGTTGGGGAGATGTGTTGGCTCTGTATTATGGGATGACTTTCAAGGGTCTTCTTCTAACAAACTGTGACTACCCCTCATTGTCACATGGTTCTTAAGACCACAAGTGATCAAAAGCTAAAACTTGCACTAGCATAACTCATGAACAACTGGATAAAACATATAAATTTGAAGAAAATGCAGAAGATAAATCTTTTCTGAACTTGATCAATACAAAGCTATATTAAGATGATTATAACTCTGCTTACACAAAACAAAACTATAACTGAATAGATCAGCTATGCTGATTGTCTATGAAGCCTCTACTATACTGACTATATATAGCTGAGATGCAACTCCAAGTACCACTAATCAATGCAAATGAGTAAAAAAGTAAAGTACATGAATAATATCTATTTGAAGTCCCCAAAGTAGGAGGACTCATCACCTGCTGGCTGGAATCTGCAATTGTCTGATCGTGATATGTGGACTACAACTAAACTAGTACCTACATTATTAAACAATGTAGCACATAGACATACATATGGATCAGCACTTTTAGAATGTACTGAGCTTGTGGGGGTGAATGCATAAGTAAAATATTAACTCAATAAATCTTATAGACTTTAAAGAATGTATACTAAGCACAAATGACTAACACTGGCTTGAATACTGTAAAAGTTGCGAAATATAAACATACTATAGTAAAGCATAATGACAATCTTTGTGAGCCATCACACTTAGTTCTAAAAGCGGGGTTATTACTCTTTCTATTTATAGAATAAGTAGACTAAAGTTAAGTCTGTTTTCAAATCATTCAGGCTAAGTGTATAGAGAAATCACCTATATATATGTAAATTGGAACCTAAAATTTGATAACTGAAGACTTATGTAAGACAATATTTGAGTAAATTTGTGATCCTTTACAATTAGTTTCTAAAAATTATTCAGTTATTCATTTTCTGTTAGGGAATATATTTAAAAATCTTTTCATTAATTCTTTACTAGAAGGGATGTTCTGCGAACTGGCATAACTCATGTGAGCTATCATGGAGCCCAACATCTTGTTCCCCTAAGGGGAAAACCTCACGTTAGGGAGAGGTGTCATACTCTTGCCAAGGAGTACAACCTAAGCTATGTGTTCACAATCTGTATCTATATCCCTATAAATGGGAATAATCTAAACCATTACCTATGTTGGCTCGTAGTTCTGGAGAAATAAAATGTGTTAAACTCACACTTTCCGCTCGGTGCTAAATATTATTCCTTTACTTATATGCTCATTCTATAGGAAATCCACTTTAAAATAGTATAAGTATCTGTAATGAAAAATAATTATGCTTTGCTTTACTTTAAATCATAAACAGTCTAAATAATGAGGATTTCATAATCTTAGCTTGGGATCAAAAGATCAAACTTTTCTCTTAAAGCACTATTTAATACTTAACAATAGAACTTGAGATCATAATCTCCTTATAAACTCATCTCTTGTACTTGGTCTCAAAATAGAAAGTTTTAATGCATAAATAAACATATTTAAACTTCATTCTCAATAATCATTTTAAAAGTTGTCAACAATCACAATCAAGATAGAGGAATGTAACTCATAGAATGAACCTCATGATTTCAAACATGGATCTATGAAAATCTTTTGTAATTGAAGCCTTATATAACATGATAATTCCATAAACTATAAATAGTAAATATTGGGTATGAACCTTAACTTCAATTTATGCAAAATTCAATCTAAAATAAAGCTTTAGACACAAGGGTGGAAGAAAACCCTTGTTCATAACCCCACATACCTGAGATGAATAGATTCTTGAAGAGATCTTGAAATTAAATCTTGAAATCGTTTTTTTCTTTTAATTAAAAGCTTGAATTATTGTTCTTGGTAAAGGAGAGGGTTTTTAAGTGAGTTGATTTGAAGAAGATGGGAAAATAATGCCCTTTTAGGTGTCTTATTTTGTGCTTTGATCGTTTGGGTCGAGGGGAAAGGACCAAAGGGTCCCTTGACCTTTAAGAAGCTAAAACTGTGGGGTAATATCCCCCGCGTCATGACCCCTAGTTGGGTCAAGCATCCCTCATGACACAACCCCTAGTTGGGTCAAGCAGCCCTAGCATCACAGGGCTATCGCGACCCCTTACTGTCTCACATGAAAAATGGCATAACTTTTCACTCGAGTAACGGATTTAGGAGAAATTAGTATCATTGGAAATCTAATTCAATTATATATCTTTTGGTGGGTCTTGAGCTTATAAATTCAACAAATATCCAAAGTTATACATGTTTAAATTAGACCCTTGTAGAATCGAATACCAAACATTGGACGAATCAAGGGCTCTTAATTCAACTTGGTTCTAGGTGATTCTTATGAACATTTTTCACCTCAAAAGCAATTCATAAACTAGGTTAATGGTAATGAAACTTATATTCACATGGGAATCATTTGAATTAGAGCTTACACGTGTAGGAACGACGGTTACAATTCTAGCGTGAAAATACGGGGTGTTACATTATCTCCCCCTTGGAATCATTCGTCCTAGAATGATGGGTGGAAATTTATTGAAAAATTTAAAATATGGAATAATGTATCTGCTAATAGAGGATATAGTTGAGCTGAAACTTTAAAAATTCTATCACGAAGGTGAATTCTGAGCTGAATAGACTTTACTTGCTTTAAGGAGCTAATTCATGCTAAGAGTTTAGAATTCACTTAAAATGTTCATGATAAAATCATACATATTGAATTGGTAAGTGATAACTTATGCAAGTACAAATCATGAGACAACAAGACTTAGATCGTACAAGGGGTACTACACTGTCTGAGCTAAAATACTTGGAAAATTGATATTATCCACTGAACACTTATGAACTGAGTCATGACTAAATAGCTGAATCTAAAACATGATGCTTAGATTGAACTTAATTAGCAATTTACATGGATGTGAATATATTATCTATTGGAATGGTCATATGCATGAGACTTTGGTTAGTAGGACTAGGTGGAAAACCACAAGAACTTGTCTGCTTAACTGCTAAACTGAATTGTTGGCTATACTGACTGAATTATACTGGAAACCTATACTTAACTGGAGTATTTCTTCAACAATCTTTCAAAATAAGTTCTAGTAACATTTGGGATCAAAGAATCTTGGGCATGATCTTAATTAGACATCTGACTAAAGAGTCACAAAACTGACACTACTCTATACCATGGAATATAGACATATAGATTATAAGCTAGGATAGAATTACTACGCCTTAGGCAATGCAAATTCTTACTTTCAAGATTAGAAACACTTCTTGAATACTCCCTTAACTATACTATTCCCCGTAAAAACTATAATCATTCAATTCAACTTATAATTCTCACATGGGCATTGATAAATTTATCTACTAAAGTCTATACTGAACTAAAACCTCTCACCATGATCACGCCCAACTCAAAATCTCAAGATGCAACATGCTACACCATAATTACTAGTCTAAACCACATGATTCAATCTTCTATCTATCTTACAAAGCTCACACCCTAAGCATAGCCTGCCGTATGACTTTAATGACTAACTTAGAACTATTCCTATGGATTCACTAGTGCATATTGCATTCCTCCACTTATATTCTAACATAACATTCAAGCCTATCTCTATAAAAGAATATTTCTCATATTATCTAAACTTCTATCATTAACAACTTCTATGCACTATGCCCAAGAAAAAACACATGAGATTTCAACTAGCCATAATATGTATCAAAGACTTGGCCTCAATCATACCTCACACTTTAGCTTAAGATAGAAAACTATAAGTAACCTTTCTTAATGAGGGTCGTCAACTCCCTCTCATCTAAACCATTGCTTATCCATTATCATCACCACTACCTTAACATAGGAAGAGATCACTGAAGTGATAACATATAAGGACCCAAAGCACAAAAGAATACTATACATAACTCTGACACTTAACTGAGGCCTAAATAATAGAATGTCAAAGGTATGAACTTATTAAAGAGATCTAAACTAAGGACATACATGTTATAAACTGGATTTTACTAGGATCATGAGTTAGTACTTATAATGTGCTATTTAATATAAGACTTGAGTTCACAAATTCCTGAGGGATAACTGGAATTACAAAGTAAAGTTGTTACTTGTTTGCTAGAAGATGAGAAGGAACTTGAATACACATGAAGTCTATAAGCATTGGTCTTTGACATAGATCCACCATGAAAGACATAGATTTGCTGTGATAATAATTGAAATCCAAGGAATACTCTACAGTAAAAAGGGATAACTATCTTATTACAACTCTTATTGACATTTATCACAAGCTAATTCTCAAAATTTGATTTGGTTCTGTACTCTACCATCTCCCTCTTAGGTCAAAGCTGATATTCTGAGATTATGGTTCTACTCTATATCCTTGATACTAAGCCATTATTTCTTCATTCTAATGTCTACACATAACTGCTAAATTCATAAGAATTAACTATATTTTGAACTTACTGACTTCATTCTTGAACAACCCCTTTTATATATCATCCTTAACTTTTTAGCTTAAAGAATTATCATCAAAGGATTACACTCTCATTAGCAAACATATCTACATCAATAAACAAATAATCATAGCCTACGAAGATAACACTTGTAACTTAAATTTTTTCCCAAATCGTAAGAATACAAATATTACTTAAAAGACTCAACACCATCTATCTAAAACTCCTCAACTTAGCTATTAAAACACCATGTACTATATAAATAGCCTTCTTCCTCTTAGCAACTCAAGGGTACTACTAACCACACACGACCCTTAATGGCCTTAGAAAAATAATGCAACCCCATATCACCTTGGGCATACCTCTACATCATAACAACAACATCATACTTAATCTCAAATCACTAAACTAAAATTCTTGCATTTACTATTTTAAGCCTATTCATTCACCTCCATATAACTAGAATCATGAACCAAGCAAGCATTATTTCCACATTTATAATCATCCACTATTCAAACTTAGCGTCTAGTGATAGACATGATTCACAACCTAACCCCAAATACTATTGTCACTTGGAAGCTATAAGATAAGACATAAGGAAATAATAGTCCACTTGAACCCCATAACAACAATAATTGATCATAATCCTATGGTATGTCTTATTAGAATATGCTAGCACATCCTCCTTCTACCCCTTCCAACTATTTACACAGCTATACACCTAAATTACTTTCATAACTCTATAAGTTTCAATGAAACTCCTTTTTGGAATCTCAAAGAAAGCCTAATTTAATGGTATTTAACCATGAAATACTTTTATTAATAACCTATACTTTCCTAACAACAAAAATACCATCAATACTCCTTTCTACTTTAAACAAACAACAATTCACCTTAACTAATAACTCGATAACGTGCAAAAGTTTATCTATAAACTTCTAATCGAACACCATTCCCACTTTTCTTATCACTACTCTTCTATACCCATACTTCCAACTATTAGAATGTTCTACTACTTATGAATCATAACACTCTAGGCCATAATATCTCTCGCATGTAAACACTATTTAATAATCTACTACTTTAATGAGCACAATCTATTTTGAAGGGTTAATGAGAAATCTGAATACATATCTTACTCTGTCTTAACTGAAGGACTCAAGGGGAAGAGGAAATAACTTTCAACTTGAGGAATTTATCACACACTACAGAACTTATCACACGCTGAAAGTATATCTGAGAGTATCATCTTAGGAGGAATTACAACTTGCTAATCATGTTATCTCAGGAATATACAGTAGATGGAGACGTATGGATCAATACACAAACTGACAGAAGTTTCTGAAGGAACAACTTTATAGCATGATCTAGAGTATGAAAGAAAGGAAAGTTTTATTAAATGCCTTGTAGCCTCTCGAAGAAAAGTACAGACATCTCCATACAATTCTATAAGACTCTACTAGATTAGATTCATAAACACCCTACGAAACTTGAACCTTGTGCTCATATACCAATTTTGTAATGACCCGTGACAACCCCTTAGTCATCAAACGATGCTTAGGATCATAAATGATCCCAAGCTAACCTTTGTACTAGCATAACTCATGAAAAACTAGATAAAACATATAAATCTGAAGAAAATGCAGAAAATAACTCTTTTCTGAACTTGATCAATACAAGGCTATATTAAGATGATTACAAATCTGCATAAACAAAACAAAACTGAAACCGAATACATCAACTATACTAACTGTCTATGAAACCTCTACTATACTAATTATAGATAACTGGGATGCGAATCCTACTACCACTAATCAATACATATGAGTAAGAAAGTAAAGTACATGAATAACATCTATTTGAAGTCCCTAAAGTAGGAGGACTCATTACCTGCTGGATGGAATATGTAATTATCTAATCATGATATATGTACTACAACTGAATTGGTACCTACATTATTAAATAATGTATCACATAGACATATATGTGGATCAGTACTTTTGGAATATACCAAGTATATAGGGGTTAATTTATATGTAAAACAGTAACTCAATAAATCTTACTTATTTTGAAGTTAATTCAACCTGTTATTTTAAAACTGCTTTGTTTTAATTTGATAAAGGAATGTTGACATCACCTTAATAATAGCCAAACACTACCCATTGATGAAACACCAAACTATATGCATTAAGATGCTTGAGTCTGAGATTCTCTAGCCAAGGGCCACCTTGACACCTTCAAAAAGGACAAACTATCCATACTTATAGCTTTTTGGCTCAATGCACCTACAATTATATTGGCCTTTCTCGAATTGTATTTAATAGTCCAATCATAATCCTTCTATAATTCCATTTATCTCTATTGTCTTAAATTCAAATAATTTTGAGTAAACACATGTTGTAGGCTATAGTGGTTCATGAAACCTCACTCTTGACAACATAAAGGTTGCGTTTCCATATCTTTAATGCAAACACTATTGGTGAAAGCTCCGAATCATGGGTTGGGTAGTTTGTTTATGAGGCTTGAACTACCTCAAACAAAAGGCAATAACATTCTTATCTTTCATTAAAATAGAATCCAATCCTAAAAGTAAAGCATCACAAAAACTATAAATTCCATACTTTAAACTAGTAGAGAAAAGATATGAGCTATAGCCAAAAGTATTAGTGACCCTACAAGACATTTTTAATATTTTATCTCATTTTTGCTATTTAGATATTTCCTATAGTTTTCCTAAGTCATTTATGAATTAAAGAAGCTGACTATTCAGTTACAGAGTAGTTCGTTTGGTTTTTAGAGCCAATTTACTATTTTGAAGTCCTTGCCAATTAAAATTGGCTAACCAGTGAAAACTCTAGTCAAACGACCTTGTATGTAAATTTTAATTGTTCTAACAACAATGGAATGTTATTTTAGGGTAAGAGGACCCTTTATTTAGGTCCCAAGGAATCTCGTCTTATCTCAAGAAATTGGTTGAAAATTAAGAAAAATGGCACATAGGTATGGGACCTACTTTTCATCAAAACTAGCTCAGCTGGAGATTTCAACTATTTCATTGAGTCTGTAATATAAATTATGATATGGTATCATAGTTTACTTGCATAAATGGGATTATAAATAAATCCCTAGCGGTACGTGGAGACTCAAAATAATTTTAAGTTACCAGTTGGTGCACCCACTTAAGTTCCCGTTGGGTCTCTTAAGTGAAAGTCCACTAAAGCATCCAACTAATAGCCCAAGTGTCCAACCTAGCCCAGTTGAGGTCCACTCAACCATAGCCCTTAACGCTTAAGCAATGGATGTTTAAGTGGGTAGGGGACAAATTAAGCAGCAGGCGTACTGGTGAAAGATGTCACAAAAATTATACTTGGCCGCAAAAGTCGTGACTGCTTATGTGGCCTAGTGTCCACATAAGCGGCACCTAGGAACCTTATAAACTCCTAACTTAGCATGATTTTCTCTCAGTTTCACACCAATTAAAAAATGAACAACCTTAAATGTGTTGGAACTTGTGAGAAACATTTATATAAGATTTTGGGATGTTCAAAAGCTTGGATTACGTATTTTCTTCTCTAAATCCTTGGTAAGTTTGATTGATTATATGGTTAATTTCTCTATTATTTCCCCAAAATCCCTATATTATTGGTGGGTTAATTGTAGCACCGTTTGAGCTCAAAATTACTTGTGTTTGAGGATAATATTACTTAAGCATAGAGGGACGTGTTGTCCATTTTCAAAGTGCGATTCCATAAGCAAACCCACATGATATTTTTATGTGATTTTTGATCCAAAGAAAAAAAGTGCAATATCAATATTTTTGTTCTCTTTTCAATGAGTAATTTATGATTTTTATAGCATCATAACTTATAGATGATTCTCAGAAGGGGGAATTAACGGTTTAGCTGGTTTCTTTGGGCTTTTCTTCTACATTAAGGTAAGGTAGGTTTACCTTCCTCATAGATTGAGCTAATTCATTATATATTCATGATATTATTCTAGATAGGGGATGAAAACTAGGTCTCGGTGGAATAATCGATAAACCTTTTACTATTTTGATTATTTAGACTATTATAAAAATCATAACTTAGGCATGATTGGCTTAGTTATCCATATCTAGGTAGAAATTATATCTTAGGGATAATTTTGTTTGCTTAATTAACATCTATAAGTGAATTTAGAAACCTTAGCCAAGTGTGGGGTAACATTTTCCTTAGAATGATTTTTGGGTATTAGAAGTAGGCCTCTCCGATCCACCTTAGGCCAAGACTCTTGTTAGCTACTTGTAGACATGTTGGCTATGTTATACCTTTAAATTTCATATTTTATTTTTTGAAGATACTAGATTATAGGTTTTTATGTTATATTTGTACTTGAGAGTAGGTGCTAGTTCTAGACTTATTTTGGTGGTTTATTTATATTGAGTTCTTGTTCAAGTCCAACAAATAATGAAATAAGTTTTGGGTTGAGTACAACATTGAGAGCTTATTTATGATATCACATGGTATGGACGAATTCATGATTATGGCTTGATATATGGTAAGTCTAAGAAATTCCAACTATTTATTTTCTTGATTGCATCCTTCGGTCTTATGGGGGACCATGTAGGGTTATTTACTTTTCCACACATACTGGCTTATTTGAGTGTAAGGCCCCACAAAATTTCTAAGCTTAATTCAGTCCTTCAAGATTGTCAAGGGGTCCCAGACTTAGAAAAACTCTAGCTAAGTTCCCAGACATAGCTTATTTTTAGCCTTTGAAAGTTGGCAATCTCTTTCCGCCACCTTAATGTCCTTTAATAGTCTGTATATTTGTTAATTTATGATCGGAGAGGTCAATAGGTGTTTTCGAACAAGTTTTTAATTTTTCGGACCTCGATTAGACCACTTTTGGTGTCCCAAAATAGTGGACCAATGCGATCTTGGTCCGCCGCATCGCCCATCAAGTTGTTTAACATTGTTGCAGGGACTGCTAGTGAAATTACTGAGGGTTGGAGCAATCATGGTGCGATGCGTTGGGTATCGTGTTGATTCCCCATTTCAGTCATTAAATGTCCATATTTTTAAGGGCAAAAAAGGTCAATTTCGCACCCCTATATAAACCCAATAACACATAATTCAGCCATGTTTCACCCAAAATATACTAGTTTCTCTCAATTTTCCTCAAAAATGTGTTTAGGGTTTTTAATTGGGGATTCAAATTCAAACAAATTCCACGGTCAAACTTCGTAAAATGAAGAACTAAGGTATGCATAGTGTTCATTCATGGATTCTTTCCATCCATGAAGTTCAAGAATCAAGTTTTAAATCCTGTATTGTGTATATTTTGTTGTGGGTTGATTATGCCCATGAGATTATGACAATGTGATTCCTAAGCTTGAATCTTTATGTATTGTTCATGAAACTATGTTAATATGTGGCTTGAAATCTATAAGTTTAGTGAATTCATGAAGTTTTGAAGTGATAACTTGATGATTATTCCTATGCCTTAAGTTGTGCATGCAAGGTGTTTGATAAAATTCCTAAGGGACTAGAAATTATTCATCATAGCTCAATGGTGACCCAAATGATAAGTGCATGCTTTACCCTTATGATCACAATGACTTCTATGATATTGTTGTGCATTATAAATGTTTTATGGGATGCTCAAGAGACTATTTAATGAAATTATGACATGTTTATATGCTTTCCCATTCATGTATAAGATTATGATAACCATGTGCTTCATGAAATCCCCAACTTATGGTATTATGAATTGTGGACTTTAGCCCTATAATCTAGAAGTGTTGTGTCTTGTCAGTTTTATTTTATCGAGTCTTGGGGGTAATTGTACCTGACAATTTAGTTGTGTGCCTAGAGCCGAAGTCAGTTTTCACAATACTCTCAGTCAAGCCATGGTCACTAGACTTCAATTAGTTACAGATCTCAGGAAAACTTAGTAATCTCATGAACTCAGTCAGTTGATAGAAATTAGTAACATTCTGTCAGTCAACAAAATCCAGTAAACTCAGTCCAATCCCTTCCAATATGATCAAGTTTAGTGTCTATTTAGATGGGAGTAGTATTTAGCACTGAGTGAACCCAAGAATGGGAACACACACCGCCAGATGAGGGTGTAATTCTTAGAAGCAATCCTTACATTCTAGAACTATGTAGCCAGCATAGGTTGAGACATCAACATTGATAGATGAGGGTTGATGAGGTGGATTAACACTATCAATTGAGGTTCCCACCATTCTTTTTTGGGGACACTACCAGATGAGGGTCACACACAGCTTGTCCTTACCAGTGGTGTGTTATTGAAACCCTTCTAATCAAGGTTACACATTAGACCCCAACTCAGCTATATTGCTTTATTTAGGGTATGTCGGTTAGATAACTACTCCCTACAGTTACAGTCTCAATCTCAGCCTCAGTAATAGAACTCATATAGTTCTACAAAATTTTGGACTATCAAATACAGTCACCCAGTTCAGTATGGGACTCAGCTAGTTCTACCAAAAATTGGATTGTCAGACACAGTTATTCAGATAATAGTATATCAGTTATATGAACTTATGTTATCAGTATTAAGATTCAGTGATGTCATGATCTAAGTCATAGTTCATGTATTCTGCATGTATTCTAACATTCATGTTATTCAGTCAGTTAGTATGGTTCATGCATATAAAACCCTGGAATTTAGCCTACCTCACTTGCATACCAGTATATTCAATCGTACTGACGCATTTGTGCTATGATGTTTTTATACCATAGTTTTAGAAGCATGAGTTCCAGAGAGTCCTTAGTAGATCCGTCGTTCACCAAAAAGAATAGCAGTAAGTCCTTAACATTCGAGGATGTTATTATTTGATTATTTCATTCTTTCAGTACTTAGTTATTTCCACAGTTGGAGTTAGTTGGGGGAAATGTCCCATCAACTCCCTATTCAGACTATCATTTTCAGATAGTTAGTTCAGTATTTTTGGTATTGATATACTGTATTTTCAAATGTTATGATTTATCAGATATTTGAACCTTATGGCCTTTCATTCTTTTATTTAGCATTTATACAGTATATTTGCAGTGCTCAGGTATAGATATCAGTCATGGGTTAGCTTGCGGTCCTTCGGGGTCATGAGCACCGTGTGGCATTTCGGGTGTTAGATTCGGGGCATTACAAACTTGGTATCAGAACCTAAGGTTCAGCAGTATCCTAGGAAGTCTAAAATCCGCATCTAATAGAGTCTTGTATATAAGTGTGTTGCGCGCCACATTTATGAGCAAGAGACTATAAGATATTTTAGGAACAATTTCCAGTTTCCCATCTTTCAGTATTTATGTCATGCCAGTGAGCGTAATGTCAAGCTAATCTCTCAATCTTGTCCTTTTATCTTCTATTTACATAACATGCCCCTAAGGAAGAGAACTGGAAATCAGTCAGCCCCTCAGCCCGAAGATCCTTTGGGCGAACATGTCTCTTATGTAGAGTTCAGAGCTTCATTCACTACTCTTGCGTAGTTAGTTGTTGTTCAGAATAAAAGACCAGCTATCATTTCAGCCAACCCAATGGCCAATTCAGCTGCAGCCAGGATTTGAGACTTCACCCGAATGAATCCTCCATTTTTTTGGGGTGTAAGTCTGATAAGGACCCTTAGGAATTCCTTAATAGGTTTAGAAGGTTACAGATATCATGGGTGTGACTCCTAGTGAGAGTGGTGAGCTAGCATCATATTAATTGCAGGATGTGGCTCACACTAGGTTCAGACAGTGGAAGTCAGAAAGAGCAGTTAATCCAGGGCTAGTAGAGTGGGAGAAGTTTGTCACCGCATTCTTAGACAGATTCTTCCCCTTAGAGCTTAGAAAAGCTAAGGTCTTATAATTTATCAACCTTAAGAAGGGAAATATAATGGCGAAAGAGTATTCTCTTAAGTTTACTCAATCCTCTAGATATGCTCCTCATGTGGTGGCAGATAGCAGGTCTAAGATGAGTAAGTTTGTTGCAGGGTCGAATGATAGTGTGGTAATAAGTACAGGTTTAAAATTTTAAATAGTGACATGGACATAGGCAGGATTATGACCCATGCTCATCAGATAGAAGAGTAGAAGAATAAGATGAGAGAGAAGAACAATAAAAGAACAAGGATAGGTAGTTTCAACTTGGCTCAGCCTAAGTCATAAGAGAAAACCATTCTCAAAACTATCCTAAGTCATCCGTTCCAGCTCCTTCTTCAGCTAGTACTCCAGTCCCAAAATTCAAAGACAATAACAGAGATAGGGCGCCAGGCTCTAAGACTCAGGGTAGTGTTAGTAGTGCCTGAACTAATCCCCTTTGCCAGACTTTTGGTAAGAGCCACAAGGGTATTGGCAGAGCTGGAAGAGATATTTGTTTTGGATGTAGCAAGACAAGCCATAGAGTTAAAGATTATCCCCAGTCAGGTTATCAAGTCAGTATAACCGTTCTTCAGCTCAGTCTGATCGCCCCAATCAGCAGGGTGCCACATTAATTGCTACTAGTGGGTGATGTGTGAACAGATGCTAAAACATTTGAGGCTTTTAACTAAGAATAATTGCAAATTCTTAAACAATTTTGTTTGTTTTTGATTGTTTTCTCTTTTATATTGCAGAGAAAGTTCAGATGAAAGAGAACCAGCAATAATAAAAGTAAAAGATTTTATTTCTGAGCAAGTAGAGAGAGAAGTAGAGCTAATAACTTTTCTGATAAGTCGTCAGCCTTTTATTAAGCTATCAAAGTTTCCATCAGCCTTAGACAGAGAATGGGATTCAGTTGGAAGAAGTGACAACAATCTATGATAAGCCATCAGATGTGTGATAATCTGTCAGGCTCGTCATTGAGATTAGGTAGGGAATGGGACTTGAAGTGAAGAAGTGATGACATTTTTGATAATTCGTCAATTTTGTGATAAGTTATAAGAATCAATGTCAAGTGTAGACAGTGTGAGGTAGTGGGAGCAGAAGTGTGACGACATTTTCTGATAAGCCGTCAGGTGTCTGATAAGCCGTCAGGAATGCCATCATCCCAAGGTAGAAATCAGAAAAGTGGAAGAGGACCTGACAACAATTCTTATAATTCATCATACTCATCATAAGCCATCAGAGTGTCATCGTCAGCCAAAGGTAGAAACCATCAAACTTGGAGAAGAAGCTGATGACATTTCTGATAAGTCGTCAGACTCCTAATAAACCATCGCACTTCGTCGACTCTAGTGCGAGGAAAGATCTGTAATCTGTGATTTGTTTCCATAATTAGGCTGACATATTTAAGGCATAATTTAGGGTTTTTCTGAGCATCTTGAACTTTATATTTTCATCAAGTTTTCTCTGCAACGCTACAGTTTACTTTTGGAGAAATTATTATAACTTTTTTGGGGATTTTCTACTATGATTTAGAAGGAAAAACACTTGTTGATAGTAATCATTCTATATATTATCATCTATCAAACTATGATACAATTGGCGTTGTTGCTTTCTACGTTAGGAGTAGCTAAATTCCCTTAACTAGAGTTGTAGGATCTATGAGTTTAGGTTTGTAACGTAACTAAGTGTTCAAGATTATAAAGGTGGTAGAAACTTCTTGTTAATTACATTATTTTATATTCTGACTATTGGTTGAAAAGAATAGGCCTTGCTTACTAGTGATTTGCTTGAGATAAGAAATTAACCTTATTAAGAAGAGAATTATCAATAGGGACTTGGAAGCATCAAACCTTCATTTAATAATTAATGTTGTAACAAGATTAATTTCCTTGAGATAACATACTGTTATAAAATATAAATTCCCTAAGTTTGAAAGAGTTAGGTGGTTAAATGACTAAATAGGTTGAGAAACATTTAGACATAACTTCGACAAGGATAGTCTGTTGTTCCTACCTACCACAAGAATCTTAAACCGTTACTCGCTTCTATCAAATCCCAACACCCATAGTGAAAATAACTCTAGTTTCCCTTATCATATTAGTTTCAAACACTGAATTGAGAAGTAATTATTTGCTACCTTTCCAAAAAATCCCATTCACAGAAAATTGCTAACTATCAGTTGATTAACCTATAGATAACTTAAATTCACACCATAATTCCTGTGGGATTCGACCCTAATCTAGTTGGGTTATATATTGACATTGATCACTTATATTCTCATAAGAGAGGTGTTGTTTGAGTGTTATCAAAAATGGCACCATTACTATCGGATATGGTTGTAAATTGAAGTTTGGGTGCACTAATTGACCGTTAGTCAAGTTTCCTAGTTTTACATTTATTTGTTAGTTTTTTTTGTTGCAGGACTTTTTTGGTGTATGGCAAGAACCAAAAGTTCTGGAGAGCCATTATTACCATTTAATCCAGAACCACAACTAATCGGCAAAATGGTAGACCAGCAGGAGGCTGACAGGTTAGCAGCCTTAGCTAGATCACAACTGAATGTACAGAATGATGGTCATCAAGTACGACATCTAAATCCTAAGGATGAAGACTTGGGAAATGAGGAGTTTCTAGACCCTAGTAACCCAAGGCGTGCAGAGAAAATAACTGCACCAGTACAACATAATGCTAACAAAAACCGTTCATTTCGAGGAAAGCAAGATCACCAGCCGATCCAGTATGACCTCAATGATAAGGATGATAGAATGGATGGAGCAGGTGCAACGGGTGTAATTATTCCTCCACTGTTAGCACCTTGGGAAAAACTCAACATTATGAGTACTATGATTCAACTCTTTTATTTGAAGGGATTGTTTGGTGGCCTTCGTGCGGATGATCCGAACTTACATCTGGTGAACTTTGTTACCATTTGTAAATCTTTTGATAACTTAGGAGTGGGTCAAAATGTTTATCTATGTGACATTTTTTCTGTTGTCTCTATCTGGAGAAGTAATATTATGGCTTAATGAGCTGACACCTAATTCTATAACCAATTGGAGGTAGTTGAAAGCAGCTTTCCTAGAAAGGTCCTTTCCACTTTCCAGAAGGGTATAGTGAGGGATGAGATCAGTAACTTTAGATAGCTCCTAATTGAAGCCATGCATAAAACCTGGGAGAGATTCAAATAGAATCTGATGCAGTGTCCGAACCATAAAATGATGGCTATACAATTGATGGAGAATTTGGATAGGGCTCTTAACTCAATAAGAAAATCGATTATAGATAATACTACTGGTAGTTCGTTTGTTGATCTTACATTCCCAGAGGCTTTAGAAATGCTAGAAAGAATGACCAGACAAAGTCGGCCATGGCATACTAGAGACTCTGTGGTAGAAAGCCCCATTATTTCTGTTGGCATGACTATGGAACAATGTATAAGAGATGAGGAATGTGATCAAGACATGGTTCACCTAAAAATGCAAATGAACTTGCTAACCAAGCATTTACTATCAGCTAAAAATAAAAAAGTGAAGGTTGTGGGATTGCAGGAAAAAGTGGAGTCTGACTCAGAAAAAGAGGTAAAATATGTAAAATAATCAGGTGATTTCTAAGGCAATAGCCAAGGAAATCAAGGTCGGACTTATTATGATAAGGCTGGATATAAGAACTATGAGCAAGGAAATTGGAGGAGCCATAATGTTAGAAGTGGGTTATATGTCCCTCCTGGAAATTGTAAGGCTGCTACAATAAGTTCTAAAAAGATATCCATGGAAGAAATGACGGATAAATTGTTAAAGGGAGTGGAGGCTACCAACTCAGGGATGACTACCATGAAGACCGATTTGTCCTCTATGAGTCAGTTGGTAAACTCGCACTCCACTTTGATCAAATGGCTGGAATATCAAATAATCGAACTCTCCACAACATTGAACCAGAGGAAGAGTGGAATGTTACCTAGTGATACAGTTTAGAATCCATTCAATGATGGTTCATGTAAAGTGATTACCCCTAGAAGTAGTAAGACATTGCCTGGACCTTCTGTGGGCAAAGGTGGAGTTAAAGATGTGATTAAAGTAGATGGTGAGCTTGAAAAAGATAATCCAGTAGAGTCTAAGTAGTGGATAACATTGATATCCCTTCTAATCATCAGCAGGTTGATGAGTTTGAAAAAGGGAAAGACAAGGAAAAGAAAGTAGCGGTGAAAACTCTCCTAAGACCATCACCTCTCTTTACTCTAATATTCAAGAAGACAGTTGATGACACAAAATTTAGTAAATTCATGGCAATGTTGAAGTAGTTAACAATAAGTGTTTCTTCGGTGGAGGCACTCGAGCAAATTCTAGGGTATTCTAAATTCATAAAGGACCTGATGACTAAGAAAAGAGCGGTGAGCTACGAACCGAAGGATAATCTCCATCATTGTAGCGTTATTTCTATGAGGTCCTTGGTATAGAAGAAGGCAGACCCAGGAGAATATACTATTCCTTATATGATTCGATCTCTGGAATTCGCTAAGGCCTTATATGATTTAAGAGTGAGTATTAATCTGATGCTACTGGATGTATATAAAAAAATAGGTTTAGGAAATCCCACACCTACTAACATGCGTCTTGTGATGGCAAATAGGTTAGTAAAACAACCTGTTGGTATTTTGTATGATATGTTGGTAAAGGTAGCTAGCTTCAAATTTACTGTAGATTTCATCATTCTGGATTGCGAGGTGGACTTTGAGGTACCCATAATCTTGGGTTGACCTTTTCCCGCAACCGGAAGTGTGTTGATTGATTTACGAGCTAATGAGCTCTTATTTAGGATGAATGATGAGGTAGTGCAATTTGATGTGTTCTAATCAATGAAGCAGCTTAAAGAAATAAGTGTGTTCTTAATTTTTGATGTATATTATGAGGATGAGTAGGAGGATTCAATAGAGGAGAAACTTGTTGTCTAGCCTTTAGCCCCAGTTTTGATGAATTTTGATCGTAAAGGCATTGAGGAGTACGAAGAGACTATTTGTGATTCGTCAAGAATGGGTTCATACTCTTATGCTCCTAAGAAGCTAGATCTTGATCTTGCTAATTGACCAACAGCACCGGCTAAGCCATCCATCGAAGAGCCACCGGTGTTGGAATTAAATAAACTACCAGGGCATTTAAGGTACGTATTTTTGGGCAACAGAAACATGCTACCTATTATTATTGCAGCTGATTTGGCCGAGTAATAGGTAGAAGCACTTATTTCACTACTTCAGAGGTACAAAAGAGCAATAGGATGGACTATCACAGATATTATTAGGATTCCCTCTAGCATCTGCACGAGTAAAACACAACTTGAGGTAGATTGTACTCTAACTATCAAGCACCAATGCCATTTTAACCGACAAATAAAAGAGGTAGATAAGAAGGAAATTATTAAGTGGTTAGATGCAGGAGTTGTCTACCTTATTTTGGACAATAAATGGGTGAGCCCAGTTCAATACGTGCCCAAAAAAGGGGCATGACTGTTGTTGGAAATGAAAGGAATGAGTTGATTCCACTTATTCCTATGACCAGGTGGAGAGTTTGCATAGACTACCACAAACTAAACTTATGGACTTTGAAACACCACTTCCCAATGCCCTTTATAGACCAAATGCTTGATTGATTAGCTGAAAGGGGGTGGTATTGCTTATTGGATGGTTATTCTAGATATAACTAGATCTGTATTGCTCCTAAAGATTAGGAGAAGATGACATTCGCAAGCCCATATGGCACCTTTGCATTTATGACGATGCTATTTGGGTTGTACAATGCACCCGCTACTTTCCAATGGTGTATGATGTCTATTATCTCAGATATGGTAGAGGACACCTTAGAGGTGTTCATGGATGATTTCTCTATGGTGGGTGATTATCTTGAACTGTGTGTGAGAATCCTAAGTATGGCCTTGCAATGACATTTTCAATTCAATTTAGTGCTTAATTAGGAGAAATACCACTTAATTATAAAGGAGAGCATCGTTCTCGAGAACAAAATTTCAGCAAAAGGGATAGAGGTTGATTAAGCCAAGGTTGAATTTATTGAGAAACTACCACCTCCCATTTCAGTGAAGGGAGTGCGTAGTTTTCTTGGGCATGATGGCTTTTATCAAATATTTATAAGAGACTTCTTAAAGGTTGCAAATCTACTTTGCAAACTTTTAGAGAAAGAAGTAAAGTTCTGCTTTGATAATGGTTGCTTCAAGGCATTTGAATGCCTTAAAAAGAAGCAGGTCGAGTCCCCTATCATTGTTGCATCGGACTGGTCAAAAGTATTTGAGATCATGTGTAATGCAAGCGGTGTTGCCCTTGGAACGGTATTGGGACAAAAGATGGACAAACTATTTCATCCTATATATTATGCCAACAAAGCACTAAATGGAGCATACAAGAACTACACTAACAATGAATAGGAAATCCTAGCTGTAGTGTATGCTTTTGAGAAATTTAGGGCTTACCTATTTGGGAGCAAGGTGGTGGTGCACACTAACCATATATTCTTGAGGTATTTGATGGCTAAGAAAGATACAAAACCAAGGCTGATTAGATGGGTGTTGCTGCTATAAGAATTTGACTTTGAAGTCAAAGATAGGATGGTTTGTGAAAACTAAGTTGCAGATCATTTGTCTAGAATGGAAGGTGAGCAGGCAGTTAGTGATGAAATGGAGAAAAATGATACATTTCCTAATAAGGAAATCTTGGCTGCTGCTATGGAGAAAATACCTTGGTACGCTGATTTTGTAAATTATGTTGTGAGTGAAGTTATTCTAGAAAATCTTTCCTTCCATCAAAAAAAGAAATTCCTTCATGATGTAACACACTACTTCTGGGATTAGCCGTATTTTTTTTGGCAATGTGCTGACAATATTATAAGGAGATGTGTGCCAGAAGTAGATGTATTATGTATATTAGAAGCATGTCATGCTTCCCTAGTTAGAGGTCACCATGTAGGTGACAAAAAAGCTAGGAAGGTAGTGCAGAGTGGCTACTATTGTCTAACATTGTTCAAGTATGCTCACAAGTTTTTTCTAAAATACGACCAATATTAGGGGCAGGGGTCAATCTCTAAATGACATGAGATGCCTTTGACTAAGATTCTTGAAGTAGAATTGTTTGATGTCTGGGGCATTGATTTCATGGGTCCTTCTATAAACTCATATAGGATGAAGTATATTCTAGTTGCTATTGATTATAACTCGAAATGGTTTGAAGTTGTTTCCTTATCTTATAATGAAGGAAAGAGGGTTGTTACTTTACTCAAGAAGAATATTTTCTCTCGCTTTGCAGTACCACGTACTATTCTAAGGGATGGAGGATCTCATTTTTACAAAAAAGTGTTTTGAGCTGCCTTAGCTAAATATGGGATAAAATAGCATAGTGTAGCCACTCTATATCAGCCACAAACTAGTGGACAAGTGAACGTGTCAAATCGAGATATTAAAGCCATCCTAGCCAAAATGGTGAATGCTAGTCTACAAGACTGGTCTCAAAATCGATGATACCTTGTGGGAATATCGGACTTCTTTCAAGACATCCATTGGCATGTCACCATTCCAGTTAGTCTATAAAAAAGCATGCCGCTTACCAATAGAGCTGGAGCACAAGGCTTTATGGGCACTCAAAAGGTTAAATTTGAATTGGAAGAAGGCAGCAGAGGTAAGACTGGGGCAACTGAATGAGATGGATGAATTTTGTCTCAGGGCATATAAAAGAGCATACCTATACAAATGAAAGATAAACAAGTATTATGATTGGAGGATCGAGAAACAAGATTTCCAAAAAGGTGACTTGGTGCTTCTATTCAATTCTAGACTTAAACTATTCCCAGGTAAGGTTAAATCCAAGTGGTCAGGACTATTTAGAGTTAGTCAAGTCTACTCATCTAGAGTAGTAAAACTTGAAAATGAAGATGGCAGTATCTTCAAGGTTAATGGGCAATGAGTCAAACCTTATATCGGTTCAAAAGAATCAACGAAAAGTATTGCTACTATCTATCTTGATGAAATCTGAAGTAATCAAGATACTGAGTCATGCCATGCCGTTAAATCAAGCGCTACATGAGAGGCAACCCATGATCCCCGTGCTCAATCTACTCCAGGTATACACTAACCCTTAGTTTAATTCTTCTTTAATTTTAAGGTTAGGGTGTAGGGTAAGTTTTTGTTGTAATATTTTGTAGTTGACTAGGAGAAATACAAGTTCCTGAGGCAGTTAACATGGTTATGTTATTTTGTGAACACCTCTCAAATGGTATGATTATTTAACTATGTAATTTGCATCTAATTGTGACCACTGTGCATCTTTTTATAGTATTAGTTCTAGTGACTAAAAAATCATTGCTAAATAATTTCTTGAACTTGATAAGTAGTAACTTGTGATATACTTATGTTCCATATGAGTGTGAGATCTTAATTAGTTTCCATTGTATGTTGAATCCAGAACTTTCCCAGTTAGTCTTACTTAGGTTGAAGGATAGGGGTTAAGAAAGGATCATAGGACATTTTGATAGTAGCCCACTTTTAGCCTAAATGATCTTTCCTATATGCATAATATCCTTTGATCCTTATTTTGAGCTTGAATATCTTATTTCTTTGAATGATACCTATCACCATCCTATTTATATCATAATAAACCTGTTTTAGCCCTGGTCCTCCTTAGATAATGTGCAGCTTGACTTACGCAAATGGACTAAGTTGAGGGTGGATATCATAGGGGTACGTGATGTAAAATTAGTATGGATAAAGGTAGAATAAAATAAAAGAATAAAAAGATGGGTGCAGTGGAAAAGAACAAGAAAATAAAAGTTGTGAAAAAAAAGAAGTGATTGTAGAAAAGACAGCACCCATCCTGAATATGTATGATCAAGAAAAGAGAAGAATAGAAAAAGGTTAATAAGTAAGACCCCAGAAGCTAGTGTAGTGTAAAGGAGGCTTAGTCACTTTAAATATCATTGAGTATACCTATAGTGATCCTAGCTGACCTGTCTAAAAATCTTGGTAATGAAAATAAGGGAAAGCCTATGGTATTTGGCAAACATTGATTGGAACTTCATTATGAGAGTGAGCGTATTTTGATTGGCCCCATGGTTACATATGTGATGTCTGATATAAGTAAAGTGGGACTTCTTTGTAGTGAGGGCACACTGGTTACGTTGCTAGTTGCTAACTTGTTTGGATATTGTAATATTAGTACATGCATGGTTGTTGTTGTTGAGTTGATGCCATATCTTGATTCCTGTATGTCACATTGTTGTTCTTCAATAATATGTAAAATTGTTTTTTTTTAAATTAATCGACCTTGGAGATAGTGAAGATGTTTTGAGATAATATGGATAGTCGACTGTCGAATGTACTCTGTATCCTCTTGGTTATGTTTTAGTAGGTTGAGGATAAACAATTGTTTTAAGTTGAGGGTGTTGATTTGTGAGCAGATGCTATCACATTTGAGGCTTTTAACTGAGAATAATTGCAAATTCTTAAGCAACTTTTGTCGTTTTTGATTTTTTTCTCTTTGACATTACAGTAAAAGTCAAGATGCTAGAGAACCAGCAATAATGGAAGTAAAAGTGTTGATTTTTGAGCAAGAAGAGAGGAAAGTATAGATGACGACTTGTCTAATAAGTCCTCAGCCTTACGATAAGCTATCAGAGTTTCCATCAGCCCCTGGCAGAGAATGGGATTCAGTTAGAAAAAGTAACGATGGCCTATGAAAAAACGTCAGATGTGTGATAAGCCATCAGGCTCGTCATTAGGCTTAGGCAGGGAATGGGACTTGGAGTAAAGAAGAGATGACAATTCTGATAAGACATCAACTTTGTGATAAGTTACAAGAATCAACATCAGTTATAGACAGTGTGAGGTAGTGGGAGCAGAAGTGTAATGACATTCCCTGATAAACCGTCAGGAATGCCGTCATCCCAAGACAGAAATCATGAAAGTGGAAGCGGACCTGACGATAATTCTAATAGTTTATCAGACTTCTCATAAGCCATCAGAGTGTCATCATCAGCCTAAGGCAGAAATCAACATACTTGGAGAAGAAGTTGACGACATTTTTGATAAGTCGTTAGACTTCTAATAAAGAATCACACTTCGCCGTCACCTATGTTAGATAAGATCAATAATCTGTGATTTTTTTCCATAATTAGGCTAAAGTATTTAAGGCATAATTTAGGGTTTTTATGAGTATCTTGAACTTCACATTTTCATCAAGTTTTCTCTCTAGTTTTCTCTGCAACTTTACAGTTTACTTTTAGAGAAATTATTATTAATTTTTGGGGATTTTTTACTGTGATTTAGAAGGATAAACAATTTTTGATATTCATCTTTCGGTAAGTTATCATCTATCAAACTATGAATACAATTGGCGTTGTTGACTTGTTATGAGTAGATAAATTCCCTTAACCCGAGTTGTGGGATCAATGGGTTTGGGTTTGTAACGTAACTAAGTGTTCAAGATTCTAATGGTGGTAGAAACTTCTTGTTAATTCCATTATTTTATATTCTGACTATTGGTTGCAAACAATAGGCCTTGCTTACTAGTGATTTGTTTGAGATAAGAAATTAACCCTATTAAGAAGCGAATTATCAACAGGGACTTAGAAGCATCAAACTTCTATTTAATATTTAATGTTGTAACAAGGTTAATTAACTTGAGATAACATCCTGTTATGAAATATAAATTCCCTAAGTTCAAAAGAATTAGGTGGTTAAATGTCTAAATAGGTTAAGAAACATTTAGACATAACTTCGACAAGGATAGTCTATTATTCCTACCTACAACAAGAATCTTGAACCGTTACTAACGTCTGTCAAATCCCAACACCCATAGTGAACAAAAATTGTTTCCCTTATCATATTGATTTCAAACACTGAATTGCAAAGTAATTATTTGCTACCTTTCCAAAAAACCCCATTCATGGTAAATTGTTAACTATCAATTGATTAACCCATAGATAACTCAAATTCACACCATATTTCCTGTCGGATTCAACCCTAAACTAGTTGGGTTAAATATTGACAAGGATTCCTTACATTCTGGTAAGAGAGGTGTAGTTTGATCGTTATCAATGGGCAATGCCCAAATAGACTCTATGTTCTTTGGTCTCGACAAGATCAGGAAAATTCTCCTGATGTGGTCACTGGTAAGTTTTAGATCTTTCATGTACATGTTTATACTTTTATATATCCAGGAGCTTCCTTGTCTTTTGTTACTCTTTACATAGCAGTTGATTTTGAAGTCAGTCCTGAAATTCTAGCAGAGTCAATCTCAGTCTCTAACCCAGTGGGTAAAACCATCAACCTCGATGGGTATATGGGAACTGTCCAATTATGATATTTTAGAAAGTCACTCCAGCAGACTTAGTCCAATTAGAGATTACTGATTTTGATGTCATTCTCAGCATGAATTGGCTTCATTCCTGCTATGCCACAGTCGACTACGGAAACATAGTTGTCGAATTTTAGTTTTTGAAGGAACCTATCTTAGAATGGAAGGGTAGTACTTCAGCTGTCAGAGTTCATTTTGTTTCTTACCTTCAGGTGCGGAAAATGATATCTAAGAGATGTATCTATCATTTTGTATGAGTTAAGGACACTAGTTCCGAAACTCCCAGTCTTGAATCATTCTTAGTAGTGAATGAATATTCATATGTCTTTCTTGAAGATCTTCCTGGAATTCCTCCCAAAAGGGAAATAGACTTTGGCATTAATCTTCTACTATATACTCAGCCTATATCTTTTCTGCCATACAGAATGGGACCAGCAGAACTCAAAGAATTGAAAGAACAATTTAAGGATCTCTTAGATAAGGGATTTATCAGACCTAGTGTGTCCCCGTGGGGTGCACCAGTCCTATTCATATGAAAGAAAGATGGTTCTCTTAGAATGTGTATCAATTATCATTAACACAATAAAGTCATGGTCAAGAACAAGTATCTTCTTTCCAGAATCAATGACTTGTTTGAAAACTTCAGGGTGCTAGTTATTTCTTTAAGATAGACCTCAGATCAGGCTACCATCAGCTCAGAGTTAGAGAATGTGACATTCAAAAATAGCTTTCTGTACTCGATATGGTCACTTTGTATTCTTAGTCATATCCTTTGAGCTTACCAATGCCCCAGCAGTCTTCATGGACTTGATGTACCATGTGTTCAAGCAGTACTTGGACATGTTCGTCATAGTCTTCATAGATGAAATTCTTGTCTATTCCCACAATGAGCAGGATCATGCAAAATATCTCAGAGTAGTATTGTAAACACTCAAAAATCATCAGTTGTTCACCAAAATTAGTAAGTGTGAATTTTTTCTAAGTTTAGTAGCATTCCTTGGTCATATCATTTCTGATGATGGCATTAGAATTATTCCTCTAAAGACCGAAATGGTAAGAAACTTACTTCCCCTAGTCTCTCCATCTGATATCAGGAGTTTCTTGGGTTTAGCTTGCTATTATAGATGGTTTATTGAGGGATTTTTAGCTATTGCATCCCCTATGTCCAGATTAACTCAGAACAAAGTCAAGTTTCAGTGGTCAGATTCTTTTGAGAAGAGTTTTTTGGAGTTGAAGACCCGAGTCACCTCAGCTCTAGTTTTGGCTATTTCAGACAGATCTGATGAGTTTGTAGTGTACTTTGATACATCCAGAGTGGGTTTGGGTTGTGTCCTCATGCATCATGGTAATGTCATAGCCTAATCCCCTAGACAGCTTAAGCCCCATGAGAAGAATTATCTGACTCATGATCTTGAGTTAGCAGCCGTAGTTTTTTCCTTATAGGTTTGGAGGAATTATCTATATGGAGTTTAGGTAGATTTTTTCATAGATCATAAAATTCTTTAGTATGTATTCTCTTAGAAAGATCTCAATCTTCATCAGAGAAGGTGGTTAGAGCTGTTGAAAGATAATGACATGAGTGTCCTTTATCATCCGGGCAAGGCCAACATAGTGGTCGACGCTCTCAGTAGACTATCTATGGGTAGTGTTGCTCATATTGAGGATAGTAAGAGAAAGCCAGCTTAAGAAGTCCATCAACTTTCCAGACTAGGTGTCTGCCTAGTTGATTTAGAAAAGTGTAATTTATGGGTTCAGAGTAGTTAAGAATCATCTCTAGTTTCCAAGGTAAAAGAAAAGTAAGATAGACATCCCAGTTTAGTTAAGTTGAAAAAGTCAGTCAAGGATCAGAAAGCAGAGGTTTTCTCCCAAGGGGGAGATGGTGTAATGCATTGTGAGAGTCATCTGCGTGTGATAAGTATAGATGACTTAAGGCAGTAAATTTTTGCAAAAGTGCATGGTGCGCGCTACTCTATTCATCCAGGGGCCACAAAGCTATACCATGACTTGAGAGAGACCTATTGGTTGAGTGGGATGAAGAAAGATATTACAGAGTTTGTGGCTAAGTGCTCTACATGTCAGTAGGTTAAGATAGAGCATCAGAAGCCTAGTGGGTCCATGTAGGAGTTCAATATTTATACTAGGAAGTGGGAAGAAGTGAACATGGACTTTGTGATGGGTTTGGCTCGTACTCATCATCAGCATGATTCAGTTTGGGTCATTGTAGATAGAATGACCAAGTCAGCTCATTTTCTTTTGGTCCATACCTCCTATTAAGCCAAGGATTATGCCAAACTCTATATCAGGGAGTTGGTCATATTGCACGATCTTTCGTTGTCCATTGTCTCAGATAAAGGTACCCAGTTCACCTCTCATTTCTAGAAAGTGTTCCAAAAAGGTCTTGGTATCCAAGTTCACCTCAATACAACAACCTTTCATCCTCAAATAGATGGTGAGTCAGAAAGGACTATTCAGACCTTAGAAGATATGATAAGGGTTTATGCAATTGATTTCAAGGGTAGTTGGGATAACCATTTTCCTTTGATTGAGTTTGTATACAACAACAACTATCATTCTAGTATTCATATGGCTCTATTTGAAGCTCTCTATGATAGGAGATACAGATATCTAGTAAGTTTGTTCAAAGTTAGTGAGGCCTCAGTTATAGGGCCTAACTTAGTATTCGATGCCTTAGAAAAAGTCCAGTTGATCAAAGACAGACTTCAAGCTGCTTAGTACCGATAGAAGTCTTACGCAGATGTGCACAGAAAAGATCTATAGTATGAGACTGGTGATCATGTATACCTGAAAATCTCCCATGAAGGGAGTGAATAGATTTGGCAAGAAGGGAAAGCTTAGTCCCTAATATGTCAGTCCTTTCAAAATTCTCAGTCGCTTCAGCAAGGTAGCTTATGGGCTCGAATTACCTTCAGATCTAGGCTCAGTCCATCCAGTGTTCCATGTATCCTTGCTAAAAAAGTGCTTAGGTGACCCAATAGTTGTAGTCCCTATAGTGGGCATAGGCATTCAGAATAATCTCTCTTTTGAAAAGATTCCAGTCAAAATCCTCGACTACCAGACTCGCAGACTGAGGATCAAAGAAGAGCTACTTGGGAAGTAGAAGCAGACATGCGGACCAAGTATTCTCACCTCTTCTCCGCTAATTCAGGCTTAGCCCAGGGTAATAGCTTTCCTTAAAGATTATTTAGGTTTCATGTCCAAATATTAGTTACAACTTGGCATTCATTCTCATGCTCACATTCTCATTATAAACTTGGTATTAAATTACCATTGCATATCCAGTCATATGTTCATTCATTATATCAGTCACGCATTCATGTATCAGATATGCATACTCATTATGAGAAACTCAGCTTATCAAAAATCTCAGTCATACATTCATAAATCAGTTATGCATGCATCAGATATGTATGTTCAGTATGATACATTTACTTTATCAGTCATGTAATTATGTTATAGTTATTCATGTCCTATATGTACTTAAGTTATTCGTTTCCTACTCTCAGTTAGTTTCATTCTAGGATGAATATTCCCAAGGGGGAAATATTGTAAGGCCCCATAAAATTTCAAAGCTTTATTCAGTCTTTTAAGCTTATCAACGGGTCCCAGACATAGAAAAACTCTAACTAAGTTTCCAGACTTAGCTTATTTTTTGTTTTCAAAAGTTGGAATCTCATTTCACCACCTTAATGTCCTTTAATGCTCCTTATATTTGTTAATTCATGATCAGAGAGGTCAATAGATGTTCCCAGACAATTTTTGTATTTTTCAGACCTCAATTAGACCATGTTTGGTGCCCCAAAAAAGTGGACCAATGTGATCTTAGCATGCCGCATCGCTCATCGCGTTGGTTAACATTGTTGCAGGAACTGCCAATGAAACTTCTGAGGCTTGGCGCGATCATGGGATAACACGTCGGGTATCGCGTTGATGCCCAAATTCAGTCATTAAATGTCTAGTCACGAGTCTGTTTATAGTCGCGACTGTTGTCATAGTCAACAAGGTTGAAACTTCCAGGAAAAAACTTCGAATTGGGAGGGCGCAACAACGAACGCGCTTTGACCCCGGGCTTCCCTTTCATTACTTCTTTCATGACGAGAGAACCGCGTCCGCATCAGTCGAAGTGGTGGTTAATGTTCTTTAAATAGAGCTGTGTAGTCGTCGGTTTTACCACCAGAATGCCTATGAGATAGTGGTCGGCCTTTCGCGATTGGTAATGGCACAACCAGAAGAGGAGTAGGGGAGACAAGGTTAGGCGCTGGGTAGCATTGAGTGAGTATAACGAGTAAGACAACGCGATTTTCCCACAAGTATTTCCTCATTGCAGAAAGGTGCGTTTCATTCTCTTCGATCTTCTCTTTGATCTGTAGTAAGCGAGTAAGGAAGCGAAACTAGTCTTAGATGTCGCTAATCCGCTGCTTCTTCCTTCCTCTTAGCTCTTAGAATAGCAAAAATAAGGAACGCTTTCTCGACGCTGTAGATCATGCATGACTGGCTTGTCCAAAGGAGACGGGAAGCTTCCAAGCAACTATGACATAGATAGACAACTTGTGTTGGCACCTTGGATGAAATCCTTGTTCTTTATTTGTTTCAGTTTCTTTGCGGCTTTGCTTAGAGAAGAAAGACGGAGTTCTTCCGTCAGCATTTTAAGGGAAAAAAGGTCAATTTCCCACCCATATATAAATCCAATAACACGTAATTCAACAATTTTTCACCCAAAATATACTAGTTTCTCTCTATTTTACTCAAGAACAAGTTTAGGGTTTTCAATTGGAGATTCAAATTCAAAGAAATTCCACCGTCAAACTTCGTAGAATCAATAACTAAGGTATGTATAGTGTTTATTCAAGGATTTCTTCCATCCATGATGTTCTAGAATCAAGTTTTGAATCTTGTAGTGTAAATATTTTGTTGTGGGTTGATTATGTTGAAGAGATTATGATGATATGATTCCCAAGATGGAATCTTTATTGTTGTTCATCAAACTATGTTAATGTATGGCTTGAAATCTATATGTTTAGTCGATTTATGGAGTTTTAAAGTGATAATTTGATGATTATGCCTATGCCTTAAGTTGTGCATTCAAGGTATTTGATAAAATACATAGGGGACTAGAAATTATGCATCATAGCTCAATGGTGACCCATATAATAAGTGCGTGCTTTACCCTTATGATCACAATGACTTCTATGATATTGTTATGCATTGTAAATATTTTATGGGATGGTCATGTGACTAGTTGATGAAATTATGACATGTTTATATGTTTTCCCATTCATGTATAAGATTATGATAGCCATATGCTTCATGAAATCCCTAACTTATGGTATTATGAATTATGGACTTTAGCCCTATGGTCAAGATGTGTTGTGTCTTGTTAATTTAATTATATAGAGTCCTGAGTGTACTAGTACCCGACAATTTAGCTTTGTGCCTAGAGCTAGAGTCAGTTTTCGTGATACTCTCAATCAAGCCATGATCACTAGAATTCAATCAGTTACAAAACTCAGGAAAACTCAGTAATCTCATGAACTCAATCAGTTGATAGAAATCTGTAACATTCCATCAGTCAATGGAATCCAATGAACTCAGTCCAGTTCTTTCTAGTATGATTAAGTTCAGTGTCTATTCAGATATGAGTAGGATTTAGCACTGAGTGAACCTAAAGATGGGAACACACACTACAAGATGAGGGTGTGATTCTTAGAAGTAATCCTTACATTCCAAAACTATGTAGCCAGCATAGGTTGAGACATCAACACTGACAGATGAGGGTTGATGAGGTGGATTAACACTATCAATTGAGGCTCCCACCATTCTTTTTTGGGGATACTGTCAGATGAGGGTCACCCACAGCTTGTCCTTTCCAATGGTGCGGTATTGACACCTTTCTGATCGGGGTTACAGATTGGATACCAACTCAGCTATATTGCTTTATTTGGGGTATGTTGGTTTGATAACTACTCTCCACAATTACAGTCTCAATCTCAGCCTCAGTAATAGAACTCAGATAGTTCTACAAAATTAAGGACTGTCAGATACAGTCACCCAATTCAGTACGGGACTCAGCTAGTTCTACCAGAAATAAGATTGTTAGGCACAGTCATTCAGATAATAGTATATCAGTTATATGAACTTATGTTATCAGTATTCAGATTCATTAATATCATGATCTCAATCATAGTTCACATATTCTTCATGTATTCTAACGTTCATGTTATTCAGTCAGTTAGTATCGTTCATGCATATAAAACCCTTGCATTTATCCTACCTCACTTGTATAGCAGTACATTCAATCATACTGACGTATTTTCACTATGATGTTTTTATACCATAGTTACAGAAGCATGAGTTCCAGAGAGTCCTTAGTAGATCTGCTGTTCAGCAGACATATTAGCAGTGAGTCCTTAACATTCAAGGATGTTATTATTTGATTATTTTATTCTTTCAGTACTTAGTTATTTCCACAGTTGGAGTTAGTTGGGGAAAATGTCCCATCAACTCCCTATTCAGACTATCATTTTTAGATAGTTATTTCAGTTATTTTGGTATTGATATACTGTATTTTTAGATGTTACGATTTATTAGATATTTGAACCTTATGGCCTTTCAACCTCTTATTTCACATTTATACAATATATTATGTAGTGCTCAGGTATAGATATTAGTCATGAGTTAGCTTGTGGTCCTTCGGGGTCATGAGCATCGTGTGGCATTTCAGGTGTTAGATTCGGGTCATTACAAACTTGGTATTAGAGCCTAAGTTTCAACAGTATCCTAGGAAATCTGAAAGCTACATCTAATAGAGTCTTGAACATGAGTATGTTGTGCGCCACATTTATGAGCAAGAGGCTATAAGATATTTTAGGAACAATTTCCAGTTTCCCATCTATCAGTATTTATGTCATGCTAGTGAGCATAATATCATCAGTATCTATGTCATGCTAGTGAGCATAATATCAAGCTAATCTCTCAATCTAGTCCTTTTCTTATCTATTTATAGAACATGCCCCCCAGGAAGAGAACTGGAAATCAGTCAGCCCCTCAGCCCGAAGATTCTTTGGGCGAACATGTCTTTCATGCAGAGTTCAGAGCTTTATTCACTACTCTTGGTTAGTTAGTTATTGTTTAGAATAAAAGACCAGCTATTGTTTCGGCCAACCCAATGGCCAATTCAGCTGAAGCCAAGATTTGGTACTTCACCCGAATGAATCCTCTATTTTTTTGGTGTAAGTCTGATGAGGACCCTCAGAAATTCCTTGATAGGTTTAGAAGATTAAAAATATCATGGAGGTGACTCCTAGTGTGAGTGGTGAGCTAGCTGTATATTAATTTTAGGATATGGTTCACACTTAGTTCAGATAGTGAAAGTCAGAAAGAGTAGTCGATGCAAGGCCAGTAGAGTGGGAGGAGTTTGTCACTGCATTCTTAGACAGATTCTTTCCCCTAGATCTTAGAGAAGCTAAGGTGTTAGAATTTATCAACCTCAGTTAGGGAAATATGATGGTGAAAAAGTATTCTCTTAAGTTTACTTAATTGGCTAGATATGCTCTTCATGTGGTGGCAGATAGCAGGGCTAATATGAGTAAGTTTGTTTTAGGATTGAATGATAGTGTGGTAAATAAGCAAAGGTTTGAAATGTTAAATAGTGACATGGACATAGGAAGGATTATGACCCATGCTCAGCAGATAGAAGAGCAGAAGATTAAGATGAGAGAGAAGAAGAATAAAAGAACAAGGACAGGTAGTTTCAACTTTGCTCAGCCTAAGTTAAAGAGAGAAAACCATTGTCAAAACCATCCTAAGTCATCCATTCTAGCTCCTTCTTCAGCTAGTACTCCAGTGCCAAAATCCAGAGACAACAATAGAGATAGGGCGCCAGGCTCTAAGACTCAGGGCAGTGTTAGCAGTACCTGAACTAATCCTCTTTGTCAGACTTTTGGTAAGAACCATAAGGGTGTTTGCAGAGCTGGATGAGACGTTTGTTTTGGATGTGGTAAGCCAGGCCATAGAGTTAGAGATTGTCCCCAGTCAGGTTATCAGGTTAGCATAACTGTTGTTCAGCTCAGTCCGGTCGCTCTAATCAGCAGGGTGCCACCTTAAATGCTAATAGTGGGTGATGTGTGAGTAGATGCTAACATATTTAAGGCTTTTAACTAAGAATAATTGAAAAGTCTTAAGAAAATTTTGTTGTTTTTTATTGTTTTCTCTTTTATAATGCAGTGAAAGTTAAGATGCAAGAGAACCAGCAAAAATAGAAGTAAAAGAGTTTATTTTTGAGCAAGTAGAGAGGGAAGTATAGCTGATGACTTGTCTAATAAGTCGTCAGCCTTGTGATAAGCTATCAGAGTTGCCGTCATCCTTGGAAAGAGAATGGGATTTAGTTGGAAGAAGTGATGATGATCTATGATAAGCCATCAGATGTATGATAATCTATCAAGCTCATCGTTAGGCTTAGGTAGGGAATGGGACTTAAAGTGGAGAAGTGATGACATTTTTGATAAGTCATCAATTTTGTGATAAGTTACAAGAATCAATGTCAACTGTAGACTGTGTGAGGTAGTGGGAGCAGAAGTGTGACAAGATTCCCTAATTAGGCCGTCAGGTGTCTGATAAGCCATCAGGAATGTCGTCATCCCAAGGCAGAAATCACAAAAGTGGATGGGGACCTGACGATAATTCTGATAAGTAATCAGACTCCTCATAAGCCATCAAAGTGTCATCGTCAGCCAAAGTTAGACATAGTCATTGAGATAATAGTACATCAGTTATACGAACTTATGTTGTCAGTATTCAAATTCAATGATGTCATGATCTCATCCACAGTTCACATACTTATGCATGTATTCTAACGTTCATGATATTCTGTCAATTAGTATTGTTCATACATAAAAACTCTTGCATTCAGCCTACCTTACTTGCATACCAGTACATTCAATCGTACTGACTTATTTGTGCTATGGTTTTTTTATACCATAGGTTCAAAAGCACGAGTTCGAAAGCATTCTTAGTAGATCTTCCATTCAGTAGACAAACTAGCAATGAGTCCTCATCATTCGAGGATGTTATTAGTTGATTATTTCAATCTTTGAGTACTTAGATATTTTAGCAGTTGGAGTTAGTTCGGGGATATGTCCTATTAACTACATATTCAGATAGTTTAGAGGCTATTTAGACTATCATATTCAAAAAGTTATTTTAGTTGTTTTGGTATTGATATATCATATTTTCAAATGTTATGATTTATCAGTTATTTGAACCTTATGGCTTTTTAGCCTTTTATTCCTCATTTATACAGTATATTATGCAGTGCTCAGGTATAAATATAAGTCATGGTTAGCTTGTGGTCCTTCTGGGTCATGAGCACCATGTGGCATTTTCGGTAACAGATTCGGGGCGTTACAGGGAGCCTATCTTTTTGTATTTATTATCCTCTTTTTTCTTTCATATTATAACTATTCGGGCATTTATTTTACAATGTTTGAGCTTTATTCTAGGTTTGCCCTTTATTTATCTTGCATCTTTATTATACTTATATAATGATGTAGCTCAGACGGCCAATGATGCCTACCAAGTTCCCATGGCTTTGGTACTCATATTTCACTTTTGTACGCTATTAGTGTGGATTCATGTACCAGTGGCCATTGTTGATAGTAAGATCATGCTGAGTTGAGTTTGTAGATAGGATGATTACTCGGAGTCATTGGTTATTAATGTTTTATCTATCTTTTCGACTATTATTATTACTTGAACTATTATTATAAGTGTTTACTTGACATTTTTTGGCTTTTATGACTTTTCCACAAAATTATCCTATTGCTTATACCTCTAGATATGCTTTAACTTACCTAATGGTGGAATAAAGTTGGTACGATCAGGGCTATCAAATTAGGTTGTGAAAAATTGGTATCAGAGCATAGGTTCACCGATATTGTTTGCTCAAGAGCAAGTGTCTAGTAGAGTCTCGTGGATCAAAATATCAATGTTTATTTCTTATTAATGGAAGGCTATAGGAAATTGTTCGGAGTCCATGACTTCTTTCACTCATTTCGTGCTAAGAGTCTGAGTCGGTTTCTAAAGGTTCCTTTGGCTTTACTCTTTCATAGGCTAGGACACATTTACCGCTACACGAGATGAGGAGCCCATGTCTGAGCCATAGGATTCTATCATATTTTTTTAATGACCTAGAGATCAAGGATTGGATTGGGATGAATCTCCATCTAGGTACCAGAATAGGGGGCCTTCACCATACCCTATTCCTTCTCTCAAGCTACAGATTCTTCTATGCCATCCAGTGGTAGGTGAGGAACTAGCCCAAGATCTATCGGGGTTTATTTCTTTTTCACTAATCAAGGATTACCCACGCTTGGAATTAGTTGGTGGTTCCCCTTGTAATGGCTCACAGTCTATGGAACATAAAGATACGAGGTAGGGGCGTAGCCTATAACTGCGACTCCAAGATTTGAGTACCTCCTATATGGGTAGTTACTCATCTAACAGTTATCTAGCCAGTTGTTCCCTAGCCTTCTATGTCTTTTGAGGAGAAGAAGATATTGGTAGATTTTTTAGATTGGCTCTGCCAGCTTTTCTAGTGCACCGAGCAGAGATGCATATAAATTATTGATGGCTTATGAGGATAGGCTCCATAATTTGGGTCTAGTTCAGAATTGTGGTATAGATTACACTATGTTTTAGTTATATTTGGTAGCTCAACATTTTTGTAGAGGTCATACTGATTCAAGGCCAGCTGGATCTCTCCCATTGACATAGACTTAGTTTTTTGAGATCTTCTTTGTGAAGTATATTCCTTATTGTCTTAGAGATCATCTGAGGGATCAGTTCTTAATATTGAAGTAGGGCTCTATGACTATCGTGGAGTATGAGGCCTTATATCATTAGATGTATAGACATGCTACTTCTATTCTGATGCTTAAGTATGAGAGGGATCAGTGCTTTGTTTAGGGATTAAGACTCCCTCTCTGCATATTTATATTAGTTTTTGTTGCCAATAGATCTTAAGGTTTTTTGTCATGCTCAGATTATGAAGGAGATGAGTCATGAGGCCCATGGAGGAGGTGATAAACGGCTTCAAGATCAACGTAGTTTTAGTGGGAGCCATAGTTGTTCATAGTTCAGAGGTAGTGGTTCTAGAGGTATGTACCCTCCGCGTTATCCGTATCAACATAAGGGTTATTCTATTTGGATCATTCAAGAGACACGTCAAATTATCGATGGAGTCTAGTCTTGTTATAATTATTGTTCTATAGTTCATGATTTTCATGACATCTTCCCTGTCAATCTACCTATTTCTATAGAGCCTTATCGTGTGCTTGTGCCAATCTTAAGGAACTGAATTCTCAGCTTTAAGATTTCTGGGTAAGGGTTTCACTGACCAAGTGTGTCTCCTTCGGGAGATCCTGTATTGTTCATAAAGAAGAAGGATGGTTACTTACATAAGTTTCTTGATTACAGGCAGCTTAAATAGGTGACAGTGAAGAATAGGTACCCAATGCCTTGCATTAATGATTTATTTGGGAAACTTCACTGAACAACGGTATTCTCTAATATTAACTTGAGGTATGGTTACCATCAGTTAAGTATTCAAGCTGAGGATATCCAAAAGACAGCCTTTATAATCTATTATGGTCATTATGAGTTATTGGTGATATCTTTTGGGTTGCCCAATGCCCAATAATGTTTATGTATTTTATGAACAATGTGTTCAGGCCTTATTTAGATTCTTTTGTGATAGTTTTCATCGACAATATCCTGTGTACTTGAGAAGTAGGGAGAAGCATCTATAGTATTTGAGGATTATGCTCCTGACTTGGAGAGATCATAAGTTTTTTACTAAATTCTCTAAGTGTGAGTTCTGGCTTGAGTAAGGATATTCTTTGGACCTGTGGTATCTAAGGATGGAATCACAGTGGACCTAGCAAAGACAGAGGTAATTCATGATAGGGCTTGGCCTACATCTGCGTCTGTAGTTTGAAGCTTCATTGATTTAGCCAATTACTACAGACAGTTTGTTAAGAGTTTTGCTTCTATTGTAGTGTTGATGACCAAATTGACTAGGAAGGAGGTTTCTTTCCATTGGTTCAAGGAGTATGAGTCGATATTTGGTAAGCTCAAGGTATTTCTCACTTCAGCTCCTATATTGGCTCTTCCTATTGACAGTGAGCGATTCACCATATATTGTGATGTTTTTGGTGTTAGTTTGGGTTATCTGTTGATGCAGCATGGTCAAGTTATTACTTATACATTAAGGCAGCTTGAGGTGTACAACCTCAACTACCCCACTCATTATATGGAGTAGGTGATGGTAGTTGTCACGCTAAGATTTGGTGACATTATTTTTTTATTGTGCATTGTGAATTTTTTTTGGATCATCATAGACTTCAACATCTTATGACCTAGAGAGGACTTAATTCTAGGCAGTGTATATGGATGAAGTTTCTTAAGGATTATGACATCTCTATTTTGTATCATCTGGGCAAGGCATATGTCGTAACGAACTCCTTGAGCTAGAAAACATTGAGTATTGCTAGCTTGACTTTAATCTCAGTTTCACAAAGGCCGTTAGCACAGGACATCCAGTCCTTAGCCAACTTGATGGTGTGACTTCATATTTTAGGCCTTAGGAGGATTTTTGCTAGTGCTGAGGTTAGGTATTTATTGTTTCAGCATATTCAAAGTCGTTAGTTTAAGGATATTAGACATTTAATATTTCATGATTCGCTGTTAAGTGGTAAGTCCTGAGGGCTATCATATTTTTTAAGGGTATTTTGAGGTTTGACAGCCTTATTTGTGTTTCATGACTTGTTTTAGTCAATTTTTCTTGTGGCTCATTGCTCAAAATATTTTTTTCACCCAGATACAAATAAGATGTACAAAGATTTAAGGTAGAATTATTGGTGGGGTGGTACGAAGAGAGACATGGTGGACGTTGTAGCTCATTACCTTTGTTGTCGCATGTGAAGGTCGATCATCAGAGACCTGAAGCATTGATTATAAGGTTTCCCATTCCTAATTAGACGTAGGAGCAGATTACCATAGACTTATTAGTTATTTTCCTTGCACTTCCTGTGGTCCCAATGATATTTCTGTTGTTGTGGATCAGTTGACCAATTCTTCACATTTCATTCCTATTCGAATGCCCTTCAGTGTTGAGAGGTTAGCCTGTATCTATGTTCATGAGATAGTTATTCTTTATGGTGTGCCTATACCTATGTTTTCTGATCGAGGCTCGGTATTAACTTCTAGATTTTAAAGAGCTTTTTAGGATAAGTTGGGTACTCAGTTGGATATTAGTACAACCTTTCATCCTTGACCGACAGGCTGTCGGTACAAACTATTTAGGTTCTCAAGGATATGCTTCGAGCTTGTGTTAGGGATTTTTGAGGTCAGAGGGAGCAACACTTAGCATTGGAAGAGTTTGCATATAATAATAGCTACCATTCTAGTATTGGGATGATACTCTTCAAGGCTTTGTATGGTAGGCGTTGTCGTTCTCTGATAGGGTAGTTTGAAACCTCCAAGATTAGACCTCGTGATACTATCTTGCTTTAGGAGTTAATGGATAGATTAAGGGTTATTTTGTATATTAAAGGCAGCACACAGTAGGTAGAAGGCTTATGAAAATGGTAGTCTTTGTGCCTTATGGTATAGAGTTGGAGATCTAGTATTACTCTAAGTATAGACCATAAAGGGTGTGGTGAGGTTCTAAAGGAAGAGAAAGCTTATCCCCAGATATATTGGACCCTTTCATATCCTTCGTATAGTTGGTTAGATAGATTATGAGTTAGCCTTAACCTAATATTTTGCTTCTATACTCTGATTTTCCATGTTTCTATGTTACAACCGTATATTCCAAATAAGTCTCATGATCTTTGGTGGGACTTAGTTCAGTTGGATAAGTGGTTGACCTTCGTGGAGGAACATATGTTCATACATGCTAAGGATGTCAAATGGTTATGCTCTAGAGAGATTCAAGTAGTTAAGGTTCAGTAGAGACACCATCCAGTAGAAAAGGCTACTTGGTATATCAAGAGCAAGATACGAGCTCAACATCCTCACTTGTTCGATGATTCAGCTAAATCCTAATACTTTACTTTCATGGATGAAAGTTATTTTGGTAATGGATATTATAATGAACCTCCAAGTGATTTCCTTCATTTCTACTCATTTCATTTTTTAGAGCTTTCCTACTCTTGTCCCAAGTCATTTATGACTTACTACAGGTAACGATTCAGTTATTGGGAAGTTCATTTGGCTTTGCGAGCTAATTCCATATTTTGATGTCTTCATTGGTTAGAATGGCTACTAGGACAAAAAAATTCAATCACATGACCTTGTATGAAAATTCGAATAGTTCCAACAGCACTGAAACATTGATTTTATGCTAAGAGGACCCTTGGTTCGGGTCCTAATGCCTCCAGACTTATTTCAGGTTATTGACCAGAACTTCAGAAAAATGGCACATAGGTGTTAATGAATCATGGGGGGAGGGAGGGGTACACACCATATACGGGACCAGGTCCCTTACAGTCAGATACATGCAATAAAGAAATGAAGTAGTAAGGAATAAAAATTTTGTAGAAAGGTAAAGAACACAATGGTTTAATGTGGAAACCTCCTTTCTTAATGGAGGAAAAACCACAGCTTGCCCTCACAAGAACTAAAAATCCACTATAATCGAACTCATAATTACAAAATCCATTGGTGTTTCACTCTAATATCCACTAATTTTTAGTAACTCTATTACAAACTTTCCTCTTGTCAACTCTGTCAAATATTGATTAACTCTAACCAATATCACCTCAGGTAACTCTACCTACGCCTTCTAATACAAAAACAAATCTGTTGCTCTTATAAGATGAGTAATTCAACTACATACCAAGACTTGACTCAAAAACAACTAAACTTGAAGTACACACACATAGAGATTTGGAACTTAAGCAATATGAGTTTTCACCATTTTTTTTATTCACAATCTTTACAAAATCTAATTGAAAAAGAGGCATCCTTATCTGATTATAGTAGTGAATAAATCAGGGTTGAATTTTGATTGGACCATGTGTCACAAAATATAGACTGCACACCTGCACAATTAGTTGCACTAGCGGAGAAAAGTATATAGAGTCTTAATAAGCATCTCTATTCTACATCTCACAATAGCATGAGAATCCAATAGCTGCTTTGTTAGGTACTTTACTTAAGCATTCAAATTCTGGACCTCATTAGTGAGTCCTAAGACTTTCTTCTTCAGATATCCATTCTCTGCAGTAAGTGCTTTACTGGCACCTGATCCCTTGGATGACAACTGTTGATTTTTCAGTTTCACTAAAAGGATGTCCGCATCCTTAGTTGCCATAGATACTCTCATTTCCTCAAATTTCATACTCAACTTCTATTAAACTACCAACAATTCTTATGCCTGGGACATGGTCATAGTTTTCCCTTCAACACACTTATTTTCAACCAAAGTAGTTAAGCAAAACATTTGCTTTGCTATACCAGGAGTTCCCTTTTCACAAACTACTAAAAAATAATCAAACACTCTATGTAAAAAGTATCTATAAGGTATACCATGCCTTCCATCTTTCTCAAGGATTACTATGAATATATGTTGCATCATCAACGTATGTAGACTAATTAAGTCAAATTATCTTAGACACTCAATCATATATAAATCTATGCCAAGAGAAATAGTTCTTTTCTAAGCTCTTGGTAGCACTACTTTGTTGACAAAGTCAAACACAAATTGAAACTCACCCTAAAACATCTTCCTTACACCATCCAACAAAGTTTCGCTCACTTGAAAGCATCAACCATATACTCAGTTGAGGGTTGTTGTTTAGAAACAGTCCTCACACCAACAATAAGAATATCTAGAATCTTCCTAAAAGTTTTTTCATCCAACTTAATTTTCTTTCCTTGCGCCATTGCAGTCAGTCTCTCCCCATCTTAAAAAAATGCAATAGTGTAGAAAAACTATCTTACTTTATCTTTATAAATAGAGAGAACTGGTGCATCTACGAGATACAACAATCCTTGGTGTCACACATACTCTACAAGCTCAACCATTCTAGATTTTAGAAGAATCCTATAGTCAAATACTCTTCCAATCAACAATTTTTGAGACATTAGCATTTTATTTCTCTTCTCTGGACACAAACTTTTCTTCCTCATCTTTCTTTATTCTTTTAGAACGATTGTTTGTTTTCTTTTCTTTATTTTTTTCTCTTCTTGGGAATAGGTCCCTCAGAGAATTTCTTTTTCCTTTTAACTATAATGTGTTTCTATTTTATCTTAGTAGTCTTCCATACTTTTATGCGGAGGACCTGGTCCTTTCTTCAACATGAAATTATTTTCTTCTCTTTTCTATAGCAATAGGAACATCACGATTAACATCCTTACCCTCTCCAACATCTATAACTTCCACATTGTCATCCTCTACTATAATAGTTTTGTTCAATCTTCTTCTCTTAGTAGTAGACGATTCACTAGCCTTCATAGTAACCCCTAACAACTTCTTCTCATATTCCCTAGTTGAATATATTCTAGCAACCCTTACACCAACGTCTAACACCTTCTCTTTACCCTTACTTAACTTTTCTTTCTGTACTGACCACCTTAGCGGTGGTTCATCATCATCTGCCTCATCCTCCTCATTTGGAGGTTGTACATACTCTCCAACTTCATGAACAACTCCATTAAAAGATGGATAACTTACCTTTTTACAAACTACTGGCTCTTCTTTGCTAAGGGAGATTTCTCTTGGATCATTAGCAAGCAGGATTAAATTCTCAGTCGCCTAATCCACACTACTAGAAATGTCATATCTTTTGACTAGAATTTATTCGTTGCATAGTTGAGTCAAAATAGGGTTTGACTCTGAGGGAGTAGGGGAACCATGTATGTTAAGTATTTCATAAGCTTCAAGTATTTTTGGTTCTTCTGAGGAAAGAGGAACTTTGCGTTGAGAAACTTTGTGTTCAATTGGTAAAACAAAGTCCATATTTCTGACCACTACCATGGCAGATGCAACCTGGGTTTCCATAGTATTTGGAGTTTTTTTAAAAATGGGTTAATTTGTAGGGTTAGTAATTTCAACAAAAGTTGTAGTGGCTAGAACATTCTCTTGTTTATTAGGAAGATTAAAAGATGAATCATCTATTATTTTGGACACAGAAGGATCAAGAAGATCAATCTTGGGATTTAAAGGAGGTGGCGAGGTTTGAAGAATTATTGGTTTTTTTTAGCGCTTGAGAGAATAGATCTTTTTTTCATTTGGAAGCTTTTGTGAGAGAGTGAATGAGAAAGACTTATTTCTAAGAAGACAAGTTTTAGAGAGGATGATTTGAGAGTTAACTGTAAAGGAAATAGAAGAGAAGGGATTTAATTTTGTATTTAAGAGAAGTGGCCGTTGTTAGTGAGAGAGCTTTTGAAAGAAATGATGTTTTTAGTCCTAATATGTGCGACCCTTCACCTTCCTAGGGATTTAATAGCTTTACTCAGAGAAGGAAAGACACGCTGCTTGTTAGACATATTTCTTATGAACTTTTAAAATACACAGTTTGGTAGTAACTTGTAAGAATGGACCAGGTCCCTCTCTTTCTTGAGTGAATCCTCAAACTTGTGTCTGTCTTATCTATTTTCCCATAAAGTTGTTCACATGATTGTATACCTGAAAGTCTATTGTTACGACTCAAACCAGGGATTTGCTATGATGGTACCTCAAGTCCCATGTGGATCGAGATCACCCCTGTGCACTTAACTAAATAACACAATATCCCTAATGTCGGATAAATTCCTAAGATATAGAAATATAAGATTAAAGAATAAAAGGGTATATTTATAACTAATATCCACTGACCAGACAAAGAAACCGACCAACATAATCCAAGTCCAAAGTAATCTAACAAAGAGTTATAACAAGAAAACTAAAAACCTATCTTGGTCGGGACATGTCTCCAACTCTAACAGATAACAATGACAATGAAAATGATAATGTTAATGATAATGAAACTTTCAACTCTAGTCTATGATAAGAATTGTTCTAATTTCTAAGTCTTCCAAAGAATGGAAGCTCACCACTTTACCATAACAAACCGACGAACTGATCCAATCCACCTAACTCTACATAGAAAAAGTAGAGGAATGTATGGTTTCTACATCAGGTGGGGAAAAAATGTTCGAAGATGGTTAGTAGGGTGAGCACTAGCATGTAACTCGGGGCTAAGGATAACATAATGCCTTGATCAACAGTTCCAAATCATTCAAAACTAATACACATAATCAAATACATATACATATATATATATGTCACATACCAGGAGAAGCAACAAGGCTTCACATGCACTTTAAAACTTTAGCCTGGATTGTGTAGCTCAATCATAATAACATAAGAAAGAACCCACGGGATATAAGGGCCTAGGTCTCCCCCAGCTGGTAGGGCCCCAGTGTGTGTCGCTTCACGACTAAGAGGATATACATAAGCACTATAGGGATTTGAACTTCCCTGTATATGAAAGTGACACGAGCATAATATCCTATAATATAACGTAGGGAACTCGAATGTCCTAATCAAATTATAATAATAATGGGGGACTCAAACTACCCGGTCATATAGACCTCTGCGTTGATAACCGTGATTTCCGGTATTGGTTCTTCAAAACCTCTACTTTCATGACTTAGTTACACAACCCTCATTAAAGCCCAATTAAAACAATTAGCACATACATTATCATTTATTGAACCATGAAATACATTTAGGCATAATTGTTGGTTTTGTCATACAAACCACACTTGCAAGGTAACTTTAACATGCCACACCATTTACCATCATTTAGGGGAAATAACAATCCCCTTTTGTTCAATTTCATATTGGCTTGGTGAATAACACAAGCCCTTAAGGTTCAATTCCACATCATTATGCTTTATTGACTTTTTGCAGTAGTTCATGAATTGTTGTCAATATCCATAATTTTCTTATTAAAACCAAATTTCTCAATATGGGGTAGGTGTCATAACCACTTCAAAAGTCACAAGTTTGGGAATCACATTCCCTATTTCATTCAACATTCTCATGCATTAATTTTGATTTTAAAACCACCGTTTAAACGTAACCTATGCAAGGAAAAACGTGAAACATCATATAAACAACAATTGTTCAAGGCCCTTAACCCATATACTCAAATCCAACCTCAATACAATATGAACAACACTTTAAAACTCATTCTTTTAGCAAATTAATAATTAGGGAAATGTAACATGCCTTAAATATCAAGTTTCACAGAATGATTCAACTCTTGAGCCTTTGGATAGCCTACTTCTTGGAAACCTAAAGAATGGATGCTTAATAGAATTCAATAGAGCTTTTGAAGTGTTTGAATATGTAATATATGAGAAATAACCTTTCTTAAGTTCTTTATGAATGTGGTGTTTTAATAGGGCAAAGAGGGAATTATCCAAAGTGCCCTTAATTTAAAATTAAATTTTCATCATCAGTGACTACGGGTCAATAATTGAGTCATATAGCGTCATTATGGCTTGTCACCCCAAGTCGTAGCCAAGAAAGCTCAAAGGCACTCACAATTTGTTGACCCTAGGACTCAACCTATATGACTCGTAATGGGACCCTACGATTCATAGTGTCAAATCTTAGTCAACCCAGCAACCATTTACGGCATACACTGGGTACCTTGCAATTTACACCTAATGACTCATAACAAGTCTATAAGATTCATAGTGAGCCACTCGTACTTAGATCAAAACTCAGCTGCACACTTTTTGATTTTGTTCAAATTTGGTCCATTGACTTATCAAGACTTCTTACGACTTATTAGGGGAGTCATAGTCAGGACAGTGAGGATAGAATTTCAAAAAATTTCAACGACCAAAACCCCAGGCATTACATACTCCCTCCTTAGGATCATTTTTTCTCGAATGAAAGGACGGGGAATTTATTACATGATTGACTCCACACACAACCATATTTACCTTTAGCAAAGACAAAAAATAAAGATATTAAGGAATACACATACCTAAAGTACAATTAGCTGGAATGTGGAAAAAGAAGGATACTTGAACTTTATGCCCTCCTCAACTTCCCAAGTAGTTTCTTCAACCTTTGGTTCCTCTAAAGAATCTTTACCAAAGCCACATCCTTAGTCCATAACCGACAGACTTGCCATTCCAAAATCTCAATAGGACTTCCTCATATGACAAGGAATTTGAAATAACCAGCTCCTCTAAATGAACAACCATCAAAGGATCATCCACACACTTTCTTAAAATCGAAACATGAAATACCGGATGAATGAAGCTCAAACTTGAAGACAAATTCAATTTTTATTCAAAATTCCAACCCTCATCAAGACAAAGTACAGAAAAACATAATAGGCACTAAGCTTTCCCTTCTTACAAAACTGCATCAATCCCTTCATACAGGACACCTTTAGAAACACCCAATCACCAACATTGAATTCCAACTCCCTTCATCTCAGTCCACGTAGGACATTTAGAGACTTTGGACGGTATTAAGTCCATACTTAATCCCCTTCACCTTCTTCATGGCTTGGTGAACCAAATCAGGACTAAATAACACAATAGGAGACCTATAGCTCCTACCCTATAAGGCCTTAAATGAAGCCATATCAATGCTGGAGTGATAACCGTTGTTGTAGGCAAATTATATGAAAGGCAATTGGTAAACTCAACTACCCAAAATCAAATACACAAGCCCAAAGCAAAACTTCTAAAGCTTGAATACTCCTTTCCACTTACCAATCCATTTGTGAGTGGAAAGTGGTACTAAGGGTCACCTTAGTCCCCAAACCTTATTTGAACGACCTCCAAAAATGTGTTGAAAACTAAGAAACCCAATCAGACAAGAGAGAAACTAGAGTACCATACAACTTCATGATCTCTTCGATGAACAACTTGGCTTAATTATCTTAAGACAAATTAGTCCTCACAAGCAAAAAGTGAGAAAACTTAGTCATCCTATTCACGATGAACCAAATAGAATCAAATTACTTATGATACCGCAAAAGACTGTTAATAGGATCTATATTAATTTTCTCTAATTTCCTCAACGGCATCTCAATCACTTTAGTCAACACATCGGGCCTCATGAGCTCGACCTTCACTTGCTGACACGCCATACACTTAGTCATAAAATTGGCCACATACCACTTCATATTATTTCACCAATAAATCTCCTTAAGGTCATGATACATTTTTGTCAAACCATGGTGAATAATATAACACGACTCATAGACTTTGAAAAAATTCTTCCTTGTAACCCATCAAAATCAGGAACACATAATCTACCATGGTACCTCAAGATACCATCACCACTAATCTCAAAACCAATCACCTTTTACCTACCCACATCATTCTTGATTTTTATCAAGTTAGGATCCAACATCTGATTCTCCTTTACCTCAGCACCAAGAGATAACTTTTCCACTTGTTGAATAATCACACCACTATTTTCAGAGTTCAAAAAAAAACTCCAAGATTAGAAAAATAGTGAATACATTTCACCAAATCCCACTTCTCTTTGTCCATATAAGATAAACTTCCATTAGATAATCTTCTAAGAGCATCGACAACCACATTAGTTTTACCTGGATTATAGTGAAGACTCATGTCTTAGTTCTTGAGAACTCAAGCCATATCCTTTTCCTGAGATTTAGCTCTTTCTGAGTGAACACGTATTGGAGGCTCTTACGATCAGAATAAATATTGACATGGGTTCCATATAAATAATGTCTCCAAATCTTTAATGTAAACACCAAAGCCAATAATTCTAAATCATAGGTATAGTAATTCTTCTCAAGGGCTTTTAATTATCTAGAGTCATAAGCAACCACCTTGTACTGTTGAATCAACATATAACCCAGTCCCACCTGGGATGCATCACAACAGACAATAAAACTATCCAGGACCTCAGGTAGATTCAAGATTGAAGCCAAAGTCAACTTATCCTTTTGCTTCTCAAAACTACCTTTACAAGCATCAGACCATAAGAAATTCCCCTTCGTCTAGGTCAACTTTGTCAATGGGGCAGCATTAGAAAAGAAACTCTATACAAACCTTCTATATAAGATGGCTAAACCAAGAAGCTCCGAATGTCAGTTGGAGATGTGGGTCTTGGCTACTTTGAAACCATTGCAACCTTTTGTTGGTCAACCATGATTCCATAAATACAAACAATATGTACCAAATAAGTCATAGTATTAACTAGAACTCACATATGGAAAATTTTACATACAACTACTACTCCATCAAGGTCTGCAACATAAGGTAAAGGTGATTGGCATGATCTGCCTAACATATTGAATACACCAAAATATCATTAATAAAGACAATAATGAACAAATCTAACAACTGACAAAAACTCCAATTCATAAGATCAATAAATGCTACTGGGGCATTAGTCAAAATGAAAGACATTACCAAATACTCAAAGAGGCCATACCCCATTCGCAAAGCAGTCATAGGGTTATCCCCCTCCTTAATCTTTAACTAATGATAACTTGATCAAAGATCAATCTTAGAAAAGAATTTAGCACCCTGAAGCTGATCGAATAGATCATTAAGCCTCAAAAGTGGGTAGTAATGCTTCATGGTAACCTTATTCGGTTGGAGGTAATCAATACACATCTGAAAGGACCAATTCTCATTAGGCACGAAAATAATAGGAGCACCCCATAGAGACAAACTAAGGCAGATAAACCCTTGTCAAGAAGATCTTTCAAATGCTTATTGAGTTCTTTCAACTCACTCAGAGCTATTTTGTGAGGAGCAATAGAATTAAGAGGAGTGTCCAATAGAATATCAATCCCAAAATTAATTTCCCTATTAGGAGGAACAACAGGAATATCATTAAAAAATACCTCGAGAAATTCAAAATCATAGGGACAGTCTACGAGGAAGGACCTTTGGATCTAGAATCCTTAACATGCTCTAAGTGTTAGACTCACCCTACATAAACAAATTTTGGAAGTCTAATATACAAAATGAACCTTCCCTTACGTACTAGGGAACTACCTTCCTATTTAATCTCTCGGTCATTAGGGAAATGGAACTGACCATTTGGGTCCGATAATCAAGAAACATATAGCACGAATGCAACTAATCCATCCCCAAAATCATATTAAATTATAACATGTCCAACTCTATTAGATCCACCAAGGTCTCTCTATAATAGATTGACATCACACAACCCCTATAGACTCTTTTAGCCACTATAGAATCACCAACTGTGATGGACACGAAAAAGGGATCCAAAATACATTCAGAATCAACACTAAAATAGATAGCCATAAAGGGGTCACAATAGAGAGCGTAAACTAGGGATCAAGTAGACAATATACACCATGAGAGAAGAGTGTTAGTGTACAAGTAACAACGTCTTGAGACTCCTCAAAATCCTTGTGGGTGAAAAGAGTATACAGATGATTTCAACCAGTTCAAGAGCCAGAAGAAGACGCAACACCTTTTGGTGCAGGAGCTGATGAAGTAGCTCCAGAAATCTTATTTTCCCTAGAAGATACCTTAGCAGGACAATCCCTCTACATATGAAAAATATGACTACATTCAAAGCACGTGTTCCTACCTTCTTCACAAACACCATGGTGCACCTGACCAAAGAATCTACAAGGAAGATACGATGAAGCTGACTAAGCTCCACTAGCATGAGGCAAGGCTCCAGGTTCTCTAAGCCCACTTTAATACTGAGAATGATGATCAACCAACGAATTTATATAGGGATCACTAGCCATAGAGTAGGAACCAAAATTTTCCCATTTTTTCTTTTACTATTTCCACCGTCTCTACCACTTGTTGCCAACCTCCACTCTAATCTGAATAGCAAAACTTATTATTTTGCCATTTACTTATCCCTGATTGCTTCTTCTTTCCCTTTTCCATTTGTTGCATATACACCAAAAATCTAGAGATTTCCATATCCTTTTCAACAAGGCAGCCTTGCTCTCCAAGATTATTTTAGGAGATAAACAGAGGTAAATTTCTTTATTTTAGCCCTCATGCTAGACACCAATTAACGAGCATAAAGCAACAACTGATGACACTTCATGGCATACTCCTTTACTGTCATCACGCCTTTCTTCAAATTCATGAATTCCTCAACCTCCATCTCTCTCAAATCCTAGGGAAAGAACCAATCAAGGAAAGCACTAGAAAAATCATCCCACAAAGAGGAGTCGACTTCATCACTCATAGACTAGTCCTACTTCTCTTAGTTCTGATACTCCACATGCTTCAATAGATAAACTATGAACTATACACCCTCCACATTAATAGCATGCATCATACAAAATAACTTTTGCATCTCATTAATGAGATTTTGAGGATCTTCCTAAACTTTAGAACTAGTGAAAATAGAAGGACTCAACCTCGTAAATTTGCTAACTCTAGTGGCTTCATGGGATGGAGAAATAAAACCAACATGCTCAGTCTAGGAGGCCATCAACTAGGTAAAAAAATGAATCGACTAGCAAAAATTGGCATTAGACATACGATAGGTTGCTTAAGGAGGGATAGAGAACTGGTGGAACTCCCTCAGGGCCATCAGAAGCAGCAACCCTAGATCGGGTTTGAACTCATGTAGTAGGATAAGCTCTATCCATATTATCCTCTGATGGGACAAAAGGGTTTCCACGGACATCAGATCTTTTGGGATGCATAATCTGAAAGAAAACATATGAAAATTATGGGAGGTTCAAGATTGTAAGATCTATAACTTTAAATAGAACAACAAGAAAGGACAATATTCCCATATGCCTCATAGCCTGCCTCTAAAAGTGTGGCGCACTACACACTTAGAAATGAGACTCTACTTGGAAACACTTTGTTGGACACATAATGGAACCAAACCTAGGCTCTGATACCATCTTTGTCACGACCAAAATAAGGGCCTAGCCATGACAGGTATCTCATGTCCCGAGTGGATAGGATATTACCCTAGTGTACTTTACCAAACAAAACAATCTCCCCAATGTTGGATGAATTCCAAACATATAACAAGATAAGCTTAAGGAATAAAAGGGTAAGTCTATTATTGATAGCTACCGACTGGCCAAACCAACCGACCAACAACACCCAAGTACATAGTAATTCAACAAAGCCTTCTAACTCAAAAAATAAAATTAGTCTTAGTCGGCACATGTCCCCGACTCTGACAAATGGGAATGACAATGAAAATTAGAATGTTGATAATTATAAAACTTTAAACTATAGTCTATGATAAGAACTGCTGAAATTTCTAAGTCTTTTGAAGTATGGAAGCTCACCACTCCACTACAATAAACTGACAAATTGAGCCCATCCACCTAACTCTATGAAGGAAAGGTAGAGGCATCTTTGGTTCTTGCTTTGCATGGGAATACAGTATTCATAGACTGTTAGTGGCTTAAACACCAGCATGTAACTTAGGGATAAGGATAACATAATATCGTCATCAACAATTCAACATGATTCAAAACTAATACACATAATCAAATGCATTTACATATATATATATATCATATATCGGGATAGGGAACAAGGCTTAACATGCACTTTAAAACTTTACCCTGGATTGTGTAGCTATAACATCATAACATAACAAGGCACCCACAGTCTATATGGGCCTATCTCTGTCCCAGCTTGTAGGTACCCCATGCATATAACTGCACAAGCCAAAGCGTATATACATGCACTATAGGGGACTCGAAGTACTCGACATATCAAGGTGACATGTGAACTAAATCATATTATATGATATGGGGGACACATACTTTCACATCAAATGATAATAATCAGGGGGGACTCAAACCACCCAATCATAAACACCCCTACCTAGGCAACTACGGTTTCTAGTATGGGTCCTTCAAGACCTCCACTTTCACGACTCAGCTACACAACTCTTATTAAAGCCCAATTAAAACAATTATCACATACATTATCATTTATTAAACTAGGATATACATTTAGAAATATATTGTTGGTGTCATCATACCAACCACACTTACTAGGTAACATTTATATGCCACACAATTTACCATTATTTAGGGGAAATCAAAATCCCCTTTGGTTCTATTACACATTGGATTGGGGAATTACACAACCCCTTAAGGTTTAATTCAAAATCAGTATTCTTCATTGATATTTTTCACTAGTTCATGAGTGGTTCAATAACCATACTTTTTATATTCAAAACAAATTTCACAATATAAGGTTGGGGTCATGACCACTTGAAATGTCAAAAATTTGTCGAATCACATAATCTAGTTCTTTCACTATTTCCAGGCATCAATTTTGATTTTCAAACCTCTTTTTAAATGTAACCCATGTAGGGAAAAACATGAAACATCGCATAAACAACAATTGTTTATGGACATCAACCTCTGTTTTCAAAACCAACCTCAATACCATATGAACAACACTTTAAAACTAATTCTTTAGCAAATGAATAATGAGGGAAGAGTAAAATTCCTGTCAAGTTTCACGAAAAGAATTTAATCCTTAAGCCCTTAGATGACCTACTTCTTATAAACCCTAAGTATGGATGCTTCAGAGAATTTAAGAGAGCTTTGGAAGTATTTGAGTACATTATTTATGAGGAATAACCCTTCATAAGTGTTTTTTGAACATGGTGTTTTATTTGGGTGAGAATGGAAATATCAAAAGTTCCCTCAATTTAAAATTAAATTTTAGTTATCAGTGACTACGGGTCACTATACGAGTCGTACAGACTCATTACGACTGGTTACCCCATGTTGTAGCCAAGAAAGTCTCGAAGGCACTCACAATCTATTGACCCTATGACTCAACCTATATGACTCATAATAGGAATGTACGACTCGTAGGGTCCAGTCATAGTCAACCCCACAACCATTTATAATATACACTAGACACCTTAAGATTGACACCGAACAACTTATAATGAGCCTTAAGAATCATAGTGAGTAACTCTTACTCAGAGCAAAAATTAGCCAGAAACTTTATAATTTGGATTCAATTTGGTCAATTAACTCTTCAAGACTCCCTACGACTCATCAAGGGAGTCGTACAAAGGACAATGAGAATAAAATTTTAGAAATATTAAAGGACTAAATTTCTGAGGCATTACATACTCCCCTACTTAGGATCATTCATCCTCGAATGACAGGACAAGGCATTTATTAGCATGATTGACTCCACACACAACCACACTTAGCTTTAATAAAGAAAAAACATAAAGATATTAAAAAATACTCATACCTTAAGCATGACTATCCAGAATGGGTAACAAGAATAGATACTTGGACTCCATGTCATCATCAGCTTCCCAAATTGCCTCCTTAACCACCTGGATCCTCTAAAGAATATTTACCGATGCCATATCCTTAGTACGCAACTAGCAGACTTTTCGATCAAAAATCTCAACTAGGACTTCCTCATAACATATGGAATTCAAAATAACCACCTCCAAAGGAACAATTGTTAAAGGATCACCCATGCACTTTCTTAACTTGGAAACATGAAATTCCAAGTGAATGGAGCTCAAACTAGAAGGAAACTTCAATTCATATGCAATATTTCTGAGCCTCTTCAAGACCAAGTATGAAATAACATAACGGGGATTGAGCTTCCCTTTCTTACCAAAATGCATTATTGCCTTTATAAGGAAGCCCTTCAAAAACATGTAATCACCAACACTGAACTTTAAATCCCTTCACCTTACATCCGTATAGGACTTTTAGCCACTTTGGGTGGAATTAAGTGTATCTCAAATCATCATTAATTCCTCCATGGATTGGTGCACTAAATTATGATAAAATAACTTATTTTTATTGACCTTAAACTACCCAATAAGAGACCTACACCTCCTATCATTAAAGACCTCAAATAAGGCTATACTAATACTTGAGTGATAACTGTTGTTGCTGGCAAATTCTATATGAGGCAAGTAGTAAATCCAATGATGTGTGAGCTAATGATAACATATTTGAGTCTTTTAACTAAGAATAATTGCAAAGTCTTAAGAAACTTTTGTTGTTTTTTATTATTTTATGTTTGGTTTTATAGTAAAAGCTAATATGATAGAGAACCAACAAGAATGGAAGAAAAGGCGTTAAAATAAGAAGTAGATAGAGGCTAAAGTATGGCTGATGACATTTCTGATAAGTCGTCAGCCTTGTGATAAGCTATTAGATTCATCATCATCCATAGACAGAGAATTAGCCTAAGATTGAAAGTTGTGATGACATATTGTAATAGGTCTTCAAAGATCAAATAAGTCATTAAGAATGTCATAACCTAAGGAAGCACATAGGAACTAAAGAAGAGAGTTGACAACATTTTGTGATAGGTCATCAAGGAGCTGATAGGGCATTACTTTTTATCGTCAGCGGTAGGCAGCAAGCACCAAAAGCATAAAGGAAGATGATGACATTTTTGATAAGTTGTCAGCCTCCTGATAGGCTATCACAAATGGCGTCACCTAATCAAAAGAAATTCTGAATTTTATTATTTTTTTCCATAATTAGGGTGAACTATTTAAAGACTTCTTTAGGGTTTTCTTAGGAGTTCGGTACGTTGAGTTTTGAGCAATATACTTTGATATTTTCTGTCTCTACTTTTGGCTTAAGAAAGCAATTATATTGATTATTTTGTGTTTTTCTTTATGAGTTAATCTGAGAATCTCTAGTTTCTATTCATCTTGTGGTAAGTTTATCTTTCAACGCATGAATTTATCTACGTGTTTTGATTATTACGTCATGAGTGGCTAAATTCCTTTAACATAAATTATGGGATCTAGGGTTAGGTCTTGATAAGGTGTTGAGTGATAAGGATTCGTAAGGTAGTAGGACTTCTTGATAATTTTGAGGTTTTCATTAACCTCTGTTGGTTGCAAATAATAGATAAAACCTACTTTGATTTTCTTGAGAAAGAAAACAAATATAGTAGGAAGTGAATTATCAACAGGGACTTGGAAATACTACGTTTAATAATCAGCATTGTCACAAGGTTGCTTTACCTGAGGTAAAATCTGGGCAGTGAATATAAATTACCTAAGTTCGAGAGGATAGGTAATTAAATGCTTAAGTAGGTTGTGAGACATTGAAGCATAATTTTGATAAAGATAACTTGTTGTCCTACCTACCGTGAGAATCCTGAACCACTAGTAGCATCTGTCAATTACGAAAATCCCTAGTGAACATAATTCTAGTTTTTCATAAACTCTTGATTACGAACACTGAAACTAATGCAACCAAAAATTGCATGTTAAACTAAAAACCCCCATTTCTGGAAACATCCAACTATCAGTTGATTAATTTACAAATGACTTACGTTCATACCATATTCCTTGTGGGTTTTAACCCCAACCTAGTTGGGTTTTATATTGACAATGATCAATTACATTCTCATTGGGAGGTGTAGTTTGAGAGTTAGAAAAAATGGCACTGTTGTTGGGGAATACAGTTATAAACTGAAGTTTGTGTGCGCAAATTAACTATTAGTTAAGTTTCCTATTTTTACGTTGATTTATTGTTTTTGTTTATTTGCAGGATCTTTACAGTGTATGCGAAGAACCAAATGTTCTGAAAAACCATTATTACCACTTAATCTGGAACCACAATGAATTGGAAGAATGGCAGAACAGCAAGAAGCTAACAGACTGGCAGCCTTAGCTCGAGCTCAGATGAATATGCAAAATGTTGGGCAACAAGCACAACATCTAAACCTTAAGCAAAAAGATTTGGGAGACAAGGAGTTTCTAAATCCTGGTAACCTAAGGTGTGCAGAGCAGATAGCTATACCAGTACGGCGTAATATTAATAGGAACTGGCCATTCCGAGAAAGACAAGAGTACTAGCCGGTACAGTATAATCTCAATGATGATGATGATGGAACGGACGAAGAAGCTGCAACGGGTGCAATAATTCCTCCACAGTTGGCACTTGGAGATAAATTCAACATTACTAGTACTATCCAATTCCTCAATCTGAAGGGGTTGTTTGGTGGCCTTCCTGGAGATGACCCGAACCTACATCTGGTAAATTTTATCACCATCTATAAATCTTTTGATAACCTAATAGTGGACCAAAATGCTATCCCATTGAGATTTTTCCCGTTGTCTCTATTTGGGAAGACAACTTTGTGGATAAATGAGTTGATGCCTGATTTTATAACCAACTAGAGACATTTGAAAGGTTCTTTCTACCTTCCAGGAGGGTACAATTGAGGAACGAGATCAGCAACTTTAGGCAGATCCCAACTGAAGCCTTGCATAAAACCTGGGAAAGGTTCAAGAAGAAGCTGACACAGTGTCCGAACCACAACATGATAGACATACATTTAATGGAGACTTTGTACAGGGCTCTTAACTCTGTTACAAAGCCAATTGTAGACAATATTTTGATGGTACATTTGTTGATCTTACATTCCCAGAGGCTTCAAAGATGGTGGACAGAATGACCAAATAAAGTCAGGCATGGCATACCAGAGACTCTGTGGTGGCCATCCCCACAACTTCTATAGGTATTATTGCACAACAATACAGAAAATAAGAGGAGCGTGACCAAGACATAGCTCACCTAAAAACAAAGATGGACTTGCTAACCAAGCACATGCTATAAGGCAAGGTTGAGATGGTAAAAATTTTGGGATCTTTGGATAGGATTGAGGCTGATGCAGCAGAAGAGGCTAACTATGTTAATAATCAGGAGGTTTCTGAGGAAATAGCCAAAGGAATAAAGGTTGGAACTTTTATGATAAGCCTGGTTATAAAGATAAGAAGCAGGGAAATTAGAGGAATAATAATGATAGGTGCGGGATATATGTTCCACCTAGAAATCATGAGGCTGCTTCAACAAGTTCTGAAAAGATGTCCATAGAGGACATGATGGCTAAGTTGTTGAAGGGAGTAGAGGATACCAACTCTTGTGTGACCACCATAAAGACCAATCTGACATCTATCAGTCAGTTGGTGCACTCACACTCTACTACAATCAAATAGTTGGAGCAGCAGATGAGCCAACTCTCCGCAACATACAACCAGAGGAAGAGTAGAACATTACAAAGTGATATGGTCCAGAATATGAGACATGATGTCTCATGAATGACTATTACCACTAGAAGTTTTAAGGTATTACCTAGCCCTTCTGTGGGCAAACCTATAGTTGGTGAGGTAGTTGTTGATGAACCAAAAGAATGAGGTCCAGTGGAGTCTGAGAAGCTGGATAATTACAATGATATTCTGGGCAAAGGTGAAGAGAAGGAGAAGGAGGTAGTGCGGAAAACTATCCCAAGACACCACCTCCCTTTCTGTAATGATTGAAGAATAAAACTAATGATGCAAAATTCAGCAAATTTATGGCAGTACTCAAGCAATTGACAATAAATATGCCTTTGGTTGAGGCACTTGAGCAAATGCCAGGATATGCTATGTTCATGAAAGACCTTGTGACTAAGAAATGGAAGGTTAGCCATGAGCCGGAGGACAATCTCCTTTATTGTGGTGCTATCTCTACGAGGTCTTTAGTGCAGAAAAAGGCAGATCCGGGAGAATTTACCATCCCGTGTACTATTAGGTCCCTAAATTTTACAAAAACACTATGCAATTTAGGATCCAGTATAAATCTAATGTCACTCACTGGGTATAAGAAATTAGGTTTGGGGGATCCTATCTCGATGAATATGTAATTAGTGATGGCAGATAGGTCTGTAAAGCGGCCAGAAGGTATGTTACACGATGATTGGTACAGCAGGCTGACTTTATTCTGCCTGCTGATTTTGTAGTCCTTGACTGTGAGGTGTACTTTGAAGTGGCCATCATTTTGGGTAGACCATTCCTTGAAACTAGGAGACAGATCATAGACATAGAGCTGAATGAGCTGATGTTCAGGATCAACGACAAGTAAGCAAGATTCAAAATACACTCATCCTTGACTCCAGCAAAGGAGATGAGTTTTTTCTCAATTTTGGACGTATTCTATAAAGATGGTAAAGGGGTATCAATAGGTTTTCTTGACGAAGTCTAAGTAGTCAAGATAACCAAGTCGTGCTACGACATTAAATCAGGAGCTATTGGGAGGCAACCCAAAATTTTTATACTCTAGTAAATTGTTTATTTTTATAGTAGGTTATAGTTCAAAGATGGTGGAATCGATGTATTCATCCAAGTTCCGCTGATGACATTTTTTACAGGCTGTCACAATTGTGATAAGCTATCAGATTTGACATCAGAGACCTCAGCTCTGAAGATAGGTCTGTCAAGGCTGATGACCTTTCTGATAAGCTATCGTAATTGAGATGGCTTATCAAAAATATCATCACAGAAAGCCCAACATTAGCTGAAACTGTGGGCCAAATTAAAAAGACCCGACCTATCCCACAGCTTGGCCTCTCCACCTTCCCGCTTCGTTTTTAATTCTTTTAAGTTATTTTCTTCCATACTTAGAATATTTTCCTCCCTTCTTTTAACTCTTTCTAAGTAAAATAAGAAGAAATCTTCCTTGTGTGGGGGGGGGGGGCTTGCAATAAAAATCAAAAATCTCTCTTTACTTCATTTTGCGCGTGTAATCAAAGAGAACGTCTCCATCGGGTATGCTTGAAACCTGACCTTTCTTTTCAATTGGTAAGTGGTAAGGTGAGGTAAACTCAAGTTCTCAAAAAGTTTGAACCAATTCCAAGTTGCAAAAAGGGATTAAAATCGGAACTAGGGTTTGTTGTGCAAGCCTAAGGCTTAAAAGTTCAGCTTAAAAATGAAACTCGAGTGGATTTTAAGAAAACAATGGGACCAAAAATTGAGGTAAAATTAAGTTGGGGGTTCTGATAAGAGCTGATGACATTCATGATAAGCTATCACAACTGTGACGGCTTATCAAAAATGTCATCAAAGGTTGCTAAAAATTTTATGGGTTCTGTTTAGAGCTGACGACATTTGTGATAAGCTACCACATTTCTGAAAGCTTATCAAAAATGTTGTAAGAATTTGATAAAATCTCATGGGTTCTATTTAAGGCTGACGACATTCGTGATAAGCTATCACAACTGTGATGGCTTATCAAGAAATGTCGTCACACGTGGGACCTGAAGTATTACTAAACCTTTTCAAAGGGTGTGGAATTTCAGTGATTGATGTGTTTTTATTTGTACTCTTGAGGGTCAACTAACGGCTTTTCTCGTGCTATAGGTCTTGAAATGGCACCCGAAGGAAAGAACTCAAAATTCATAAAAAAAGTGACTAAGGGAAGTATATCTCAGAGACTCTTCAATAAAAAGCCTGATTATGAAAAAGGAAAAGCCTCTTATCAGGAAGTAAAAGAAGAAGAAAAGTTCTGAAAATACTCCACCATCCCCACCAGTTGAGGTAGAGGAGAGTGAAGAAAGTGACACTAAGCCAACAACTTTCGAGCAAACAACTTCTGAGCAGTCGGCCTCTGAGAAACAAGAGTTTGAACATACTACATTTGAAGAGCATGATTTAGATCAGCCTAATTCTGGGGAACATGAGTCTGGGCAACCTGAATTCAAGGGACCATCAACTGAGTCCCCTTCTGCTGAGCCACAAGATGATGAAGACTCTTCAATTCAAGGAACTATGGTCAAATGCAAGAATCCTGAAGTCCGAGAAGGCACTAGATTGTAGATTCCCAAAGCTAAGAAAATCTTCTTTGATGGGCTTTGTAAAACCAACAGAAGAGCTATCAAGAGGCCAATCTTTGAGGAGAAAAGAATCATCACTAAGGGATTGAGCAGGTACCCGGAAGTGGTGCAGAAATTTCATGGCTATGATTTGGGATGGATTACACGAGGAGGAAATTCATTTGGCATTACAATAATTAGGTAGTTCTATGAAAACTACCAAGATTGCTTGGAAAACATGTGTAGAGAAGGAGAGAAAGCAGCTGACAAGCCTTTGTTTGATAAAGTTCCGGTGCGGGATGTAATGGTAGTTGTTTCTGAAGAAACAGTCAATAGGTTCCTTCATGGCCCAAACTTTACTCCTTAGCCACTTCATATACTTTATATGCTCGATTGAAGCATCAGGAAAATCAATGGAATTGGTTAGCCACACTCATATTTGATGGAGAATCAAAATGGCTAACAAATCTAACTAAAAGGATCTTCAAGGCCTCCCTGACTTCAGAGACAAGATTTTGGTGGGGTATTGTCATACCTGGTTGATTCCCCTATATGGTGATAATATCCTTATGGATGACAGAGCAATAATAGTTGCAAGTTTTATGGCTAACCTTATATTGAATTTTGGAGAGATTATTTCTGAAGAGATAAAAATTTGTGTCTCAAGGACTGATACAGCATATCCCTTCCCTTGCTTAATTACAAGGTTGTACTGGGCAGCAAATGTGCCGAAGATTATGGGGCTAAAAGAAGAACTCCTTTCCTAGATGACCCATAATCTTATCAGAAATAAGGAAAATCAGTTGAGGCTAATGTTTGACAGGTGCGCAGAGATTCCCACTAACCCACCAGTCACAGGTACTAGTTCAGCTCCTAATACAGAGATGCCTGATTCTGAAGTTGTCCCTCAAATATCCACAACAATGGTAGAATCATTAGTGCCCAGAACTGAGACAATTCCTCTAGCTGCAGTGCCTACAATAGAATTTGCCTTCAACCTTATGAATTTCAGAAGAGTAGCAAAACAGTCCAAGTGGTACGAGGCTCAGCTTAAACTCTTTTCCAAGAAATTTGTGGTTGTAGTGGACAAGAGGGTTAAGGATGCACTCGAGCCTTACAATGCTCTACCAGGCTGGATTGCCAAATTGGAGAACCACTTCAATGCTTAGTTGAGAGATAGGTCTACTCTAGAGATAGCATTATTCAGATCAGACCAAGATAAAGTAAAGGCAGAGGTTGGAAATCTATACCATCACTACTTTATGGCGTTAGTAGACCCGGTAGCTGAGGATTATGCTGGAGAAATCTTGATGCTTGATATCATAAAGGAGCCAGTGAAGAAAAAGAAAATAAAAGGTGAGAAGAAAGGAAAGGAAAGAGAAAGGGACCTGATAGTAATGAAGAAAGAAAAGCAGAGAAGAGACAAATAAAGAAGTCTAAAAAAGAGGAGATGAAGAAGGCAAGGATTGAGTCCTTAGCGAATAATGAGAGATGGGAGACAGCCATCCGAGCGAGAGCAGTACATGCCTCCACCAGTAGGCCTTCAGAGACTGATAGACCAGCTGCACCATAATAGTTCGAGGCTCCTGATAGAGATGCAACAGCAGGGTTAGGAACCCATAACCCCCGGGATTGATACATTCCAGGTATAATCTAACCCTAAATTTGGATTTTCATTGATCTTAAGTTAAAGGTGTAGAGTAAATTATTGTTGTAAAATTTTGTAGCCTATTAGGAGAAATACTTCTACTTGAGGCAGTTGAATTATTTTGTGATTTTTGTACACCTCTTCAAGTGGTCTACTCTTTTAACTTTATGATTTACATTCAAGTGTGACCACTGTGCATCTTTGTATGGCATTAGTTCTAGTAACATAATAATCATTGCTAAACAACTACATGAATTGAATGAGTCGTAGCTTGTGATATACATGTGTTTCATGTGTGTGTGAGGAACTACTTAGTTCCCTGTGTTTGTTGAAGCTAGAACTTTCCCGGTTAGTCTTACATAGGTTGAAGGATAGGGGTTAGGAAATGATCATAAGCTGTTATGATATTAGCTCACTTTAGCTAAAATGACCTTCTCTATGTGTATAATATCCCCTGATCCCTGTTTTGAGCCTAATTAGCCTATTTCTTTATATGACACCTATCACCTTCCTATTTAAATCACAAAGAACCTATTTTGGCCCTGGTCCTCCTTAGATACTATACACCTTGACTTAGACAAATGGCCTAAGTTAAAGGTGGCTATCATAAGGGTGCATGATATAGAATGAGTATGAATAAAGGTAGCATAAAAGGAAAATTAAAAATTGGGTGCAGAGGAAAAGAGCGAGAAAAAAAATTGTGAAAAAGATTAAGTAATTAAGAAAAGACAGCACCCATCCTAAATAAGTGTGATCAATTAAAGAGAAGAGCGGAAAATGCTAATGAGTGAAACCCCAAAAATCTATTGTAGTGTCAAGGAGTTTTATTCATGTTAAATACTATCGAGTATCATACCAACCTCTAGACTACATTACAAGCCTAAGAGAAGTCCTATAGTAATCCTAGCTGACCTATCTGAAGATTTGGGTATTGAATATAAGGGAAAGCCTATGGTACTTGGCATACACTGTTTTAAACTTCATTTTGAGAGAAGGAATTTTGATTGTCCCCATGGTTACATATATAAATACTGAGATGATGAGGGGGATTTCTTTGTTGTGAGGGTACACTAGTTATATTGCTAGTTACTGACTTGTTCAGGTAGTGTAATACTGGTCTATGCATAGTAATTATAGATGCCGTATCTTGAGTCTTGTGTGTTGCATTGGTGTTCCTCATTGTTCTTAATTTGAGTGACCTTATGGTGAAAGTGTTTTAAGATAATATTGATGATTGACTGCCAAGTGTGCCTTGTATTCTCTTAGTTGTATTGAATTGCTTGAGGATAAGCAATTGTTTTAAGTTGAGGCTGTTGATGCGTGAGCTAATGCTAAGACATTTGAGGCTTTTAACTAAGAATAATTGCAAAGTCTTGAGAAAATTTTGTTGTTTTTGATTGTTTTGAGCTTGGTTTTGCAGTAGAAGATAATATGATAGAGAACCAACAAGAATGGAAGCAAAGGAATTTAAATAAGAAGTAGATAGAGGCAAAAGTATGGTTGACGATATTTCTGATAAGTCGTCACCCTTGTGATAAGCTATCAGATTTATCGTCATCCATAGACAGAGAATTAGCCTAAGATTGAAAGATGTGATGATATTTTGTAATAGGTCGTCAAGGATCTGATAAGCTGTCAAGAATGTCGTCAACCTAAGGCAGCACATGAGAACTGAAGAAGAGACTTGACGATATTTTATGATAGGTCATCATGGAGCTGATAGGGTGTCACTTTTTGTCGTCAGCAGTAGGAAGCAAGCACCAAAAGCATAAAGAAAGCTGACGACATTTGTTATAAGTCACCAACCTCCTGATAGGCTATCACAAATGGCGTCACCTAATCTGTAGAGTTTTTGAATTTTATTATTTTGTTTCCATAAATAGGGTGAACTATTCAAAGCCTTGTTTAGGGTTTTGTTAGGAGTTTGGCACATTGAGTTTTGAGCAATATACTTTGATATTTTCTCTCTACTTTTGGCTTGATAAAGCAATTACTTGGAAGAGATTATATTCATTATTTTGGGATTTCCTTTGTGCATTAATCTAAGAATCTCTAGTTTCTATTCATCTTGTGGTAAGTTTGTCTTTCAAAGCATAAATTCATCTAGGTGTTTCGATTATTACGTCATGAGCGGCTAAATTCCTTTAACTTGAATTATGGGATATAGGGTTAGGTCTTGATATGGTGCTGGGTTATCAGGATTTGAAAGGTGGTAGGACTTCTTGATAATTCTAAGGTTTTAATTAACATTTATTTGTTGCAAACAATAGATAAAACCTACTTTGATTTGATTGAGAAAGAAATCAAATATAGTAGGAAGTGAATTATCAATAGGGACTTGGAAATACTCCGTTTAATAATCAACACTGTAACAAGGTTGGTTAACCTGAGGTAAAATCTGGGCAGTGAATATAAATTCCATAAGTCCGAGAGGATTAGGTAATTAAATGCTTAAGTAGGTCGAGAGACATTTAAGCATAACCTAAATAAATATAACTTGTTGTCCTACCGACCGTGAGAATCCTGAACCACTAATAGCATCTGTCAAGTACCAAAATCCCTAGTGAACATAATTTTGGTTTTTCATAAACTCTTTATTACGAACACTGAAACTAATGTAACCAAAAATTGCTTGTTAAACTAAAAAACCCCCATTACTAGAAACATCCAACTATTAGTTGCTTAATTTGCAAACAACTTACGTTCACACCATATTCCCTGTGGGATTCGACCCCAACCTAGTTGGGTTTTATATTGACAACGATCTCTTACATTCTCATTAAGAGGTGTAGTTTAAGCGTTATGACCTAACTACCATTAAAATCAAATACATAAGCCCAAGGTATATCTTCCAAAGACTGAATTGTCTTTTTTGCTTGCTTATCCGTATGTGGGAGGAAAGCGGTACTAAGGGTCACCTTAGTCCCCAAACCTTATCAGAAAGACCTCTAAAAGTAAGATGAGAACTGAGTAACCTGATCGGATAAGATAGAAACTAGAGTACCATACAACTTCACGATCTTCTTTATGAACAACTTGGCATAATCCTCTAAAGAGAAATTAATCCTCACTGGCAAGAAGTAAGCAGACTTAGTCATCCTATCAATGATGACCCAAATAGAATCAATTTATTGGTGAGACTGCAGATAATTGATAAGAATATCTATATTAATTATCTTCTATTTCCACACTGGCAGCTCAATCTGTTGTGTTAATCCACCTGTCCTTAAGTGTTCCACCTTTACTTTCTGACACAATATGCAGTTTCCACCAAATTGGCCATATCCCACTTCATATTATTCCACCAATAAATCTACTTAAGGTCATGATACATTTTTGTTAAACTAGGATGAATAGTATAATGCAACTCATGGGCTTCAAGCAAAATTCTTCCTCGCATCCCATCAACATTGGGAACACATAATCTACCTTGGTACCTCATGGTACTATCACTACTAATCTCAAAAACCATCACGTTCTACCTACCCACATCATTCTTGATTTATATTATGATAGGATTCAACATCTGTTTTACTTCGGCACCAGCAGTTGATCTCGCAACCTCTTGAACAATTATACCATCATTTTCTGAGTCCAAAGGATGAACTCCATGATTAGCCAAACAGTGAATATCCTTCGACAAATCTAGCTTCTCTTTGTTTAAATGAGACAAACTTCCCATGGACAACCTGCTAAGAGTATCGTCATCCATGTTAGCATTACCTGGATGATAGTGAAGACTCTTGTCTTAGTCCTTGAGCCACTCAAGCCATCTCTTTTTCTTAAGATTTATCTCTTTCTGAGTAAACACATATTGCAGGATCTTATGATCAGAATAAATATCAACATGGGCTCCATACAATTAATAACGCTAAATCTTTAATGCAAACACCATAGCCAACAAGTCCAAATTATAGGTCGGGTAAATCTTCTCAAGGACTTTAAATTAACTTGAGGCATAAGCAACCACCTTGCCATTCTACATCAACACCCAACTTAGTCAAACCCAAGATATATCACAATAGACAAGAAAATCATAGTGCCCTTAGCTAGAGTTAATATAAGAAACAAAGTCAACTAATTGTGAAAATTCTTAACACTACCCTCAAAAGCATCAGACTATATGAATTTCACCTTATTCGGGGTCAACTTATTCAACGGGTCAGCTATAGAAGAGAAACTCTCAACATACCTTCTATAATAGCCAGCTAAAAAAAACTACAAATGTAAGTTAGAGTCTACATAACCACTACAACCTTATGTGCATCCACCATGATCCCTTCACTAGAAACAATATGTCCCAGATAAGTCACAGTATTTAACCTGAACTCACACTTGGAAAATATCGCATACAACTGATACTCCTTATGGGTCTGTAATAAAAGGTTCAATTGATTGGCATGATCTACCGCACTCTTTGAATAAACAAAAATATTATCGATAAAGAAAATCATGAACAAATCTAAAAATAGACGGAAAACCCAATTCATACAGTCCAATAACATTGTCGGGGCATTGGTACAATTGAAGGACATACCCAAAACTCAAAGTAACCATACCATATTCCGAAAGTAGTCTTAGGGATATCCAGATCCCTAATCTTCAACTGATGATAACTCGACTGAAGATCAACCTTAGAAAAGTACTTAGCACCATGAAGCTAATTGAACATATCATTAATCCTCCAGAGAGGATTTTTATTCTTCATGGTAACCTTATTCAGTTGGCGATAACCAATACATATTTGAAAGGACCTATTTTTTTATGCACGAAAAGAATTGGAGCACCCCATGGAGACACACTAGGTAAAATAAAACCCTTGTTAAGAAGATCTTTCAACTATTTCTTGAGTTCTATCAACTTAGTTGAAGCCATTTTGTCAAGAGGGTAAGAAATAGGCCGCGTTTCTATAAGAAGATCAATTCAAAAATCAATTTATCTATCGAGAAGAACACCATAAAGATCATTAGGGAAAACTTTAGTAAATTCACATACCACAGGGACAATATACAAGGAAAGACCTTTGGACCAAGAATCCTTAACTTATGCTAAGTGATATAGGAACCTTTTAGAAACCAATTTCTTGCCTCTAAGATAAGAAATGAATCTTCCCTTAGGTAATATGGGACTACCTTCCCATTTAGTCACCGACTCATTAGGTTAAAGGTATTGACCCTTCTTGTCTGACAATCAAGAGACATATATCATGAATGCAACCAATCCATCCCTAAAATAACATCAAAGTCTAACATGTCCAACTCTATTAGATCCACCAAGGTCTCTCTACTATAAATCGTAGTCACACAACCCCTATAGACCATTCTAGCCACATTGGAGTCACCCATCGAGGTGGACACAAAAATATAGTTCGAAATATATTCAGGATCAAAATCAAAATAGATAGCCATAAAAGAGTTCATATTATCGAAAGTAGACCCATGATCAAGTAGACAATATACATCATGAGAGAAGATTTTAAGGGTACCAGAAACAAAATTAAGGGACACCACAAAATCCTAGTGCATGGGAAGAGTGTACATATGATTCTACCAGTGTTGGAGCCAGATGAAGACATAACACCTTTTGGTTTGGGAGTTGATGAAGTGGAACAATAATCTTATTTGCTCTAAAATTAACCTGTCAAGGATAATCCCTCTACATATGACCAATTTGGCCATATTTAAAGCTTTTGTTCCACCCCTCTTCACAAACAACAGGGTACACCTGACCAAAGAATCTATAAGAAAGATATGATAGAGATGACTGAGCCCTACTAGCCTGAAGTTGGGCTCCTAGTGCTCTAAAACCATTATTATATTGAGAATAAAGATCACCCAATGACTTTGGATAAGGAGCATTATTCATGAGTAAGAACCAGAATTGGCCTATTACTTCTTAGCACATTTTCCATTATCTCTATCAGTTTTTTGCTGACATTCACCCTGATCTAAATAGAAAAACTTCTTATTTCATTTTTCACTCATTTCTACATGTTTCTTCTTTTCCTCTTCATCTTGTGGAACATACACCACAAGTTTGATATTTCCGTATCCTTGTTCAACAAGGCAAATTTGCTCTAAGATCAATTCATGAGACAACACATAGGTAAACTTGCTCATTCTAGCCTTCATGATAGATACCAATTTAGGAGCATAACGTGATAGCTAATGAAATTTTAAGGCATGCTCATTTACTATCATAATGCCTAGCTTTAAAGTCATCAATTCCTCAGCCTTCAGCTCCCTCTACTCCTAAGAAAAGAAGCGATCAAGGAAATCACTAGAGTAATCATCCCACAAAGTGGACTCAATATTTTCACCCCTAGATTGGTCCCGCTCCTTTTACCACTGACCATAACCTTAAACTAAAAAACTATGAACTGTACAACTTCCATATTAGTAGCATACATCACAAAAAGATCTTTTCCAACTCTTCAATAAAATTTTAAGGATCTTCCTCGACTTCAGAACTGGTGAAAATAGAAGGACTCAACCTCATAAATTGGCCGACTCAAGTGGCCTCGAAGGATGGAGAAATAGAAAAAACATACTCAGTCTGGGAAGCCACCAAGTGGTAATAAAATCAATTATCTACTGAAACTCGGCATTAGAAATGTCGGCCTAGGGTGTCTGATGATGGATAGGGAACTGGTGGAGCTCTCTCAGGGAAATTAGAAGCAATAACACTCGACTGGGTCTAAACTCCTAGAGTAGGACAAGCTCCATCCACGTTGTCCTTGGACGGGATAAAAGGGTTTACACGAATATCTAATCTTTTTGGAGGCATGATCTGAAAAGAAAACATATGAAAATTAGAAGAGATTCAAGTCCTTAGACTCTATAGCTTGAAATAGAACAACAAGAAAGGGAAATATTGTAAAATGCCTCTTACCCTCTATCCTAGAAGTGTGGCATGCTACATACCCATAAATGAGACTCTACTTTACATGGCTTTGTTGGACACCTAATGAAACCAAACCTAGGATTTAATACCATCTTTTTCATGTCCGAAACTTGATCCTAGCCATAACGGGTATCTCAAGTCCCACATGGACCAAAGATCACCCTTGTGCACCTAACCAAACAATACTATATCTCTAATGTTGGCTGAATTCTGAACTTATAACTAGATCAATTTACAGAATAAAATGGTATTTCTGTTACCGATAACCATCGACTAGCCAAATCAACCAACCAACATCACCCAAGTCCACACTAATCTAACAAAGCCTTCTAACACAAGAACTAAAAACTAATCTTAGTCAAGAACTGTCCCCGACTCTAACAGATGAGAATGTCAATGAAAATGAAATTGTTAATAATAATGAAACTTTCAAATCTAGTATATGATAAGTACTGATGAAATGTCTACACCTTCTAAAGTATGGAAGCATACCACTCTACCAAAATAAGCAGACGAATTAAGTCGATCAACCTAACTCTACACAGGAAAAGTAGAGATATCTATGGTGTGTACATCGCATAGGGATAGAACATCCAGATACGATTAGTGGGGTGAACTCCAGCATGTAACTCGGGGATAAGGATAACAGAATGTCGTGATAAATATTTCAAAATCATTTAAAAACAATGTGTATATATATATAAATATATATATCTCATACCGGTATATGGAACAAGGCTTAACATATACTTTAAAACTTTAGCCTAGATTGTGTAGCTCTACCATCATATCATAAGAAGACACCTATAGGCTATATGGTCCTAGCTCTCCCTTAGCTGATAGGGCCTAAATGCATGTGGCCACACGAACCAGAGGGTATATATATGCACTAAGGTGGACTTGAACCTCCCAATATATAAAGGTAACACGAGCACCAAATCATATAATATGATGTGGGTGAATTGAACCTTCCAATCAGATAATATTAATAAGGGGGATTGAACCACCTGGTCATATAGACCCTATATGGGCAACCATAATTTATAGTATTGGTCCTTCACGACTCAGCTACACAATCCTCATTAAAGTTCAACTAAAATAATTAGCACATACATTATAATTTATTTAACCATGATATACATGTTGGCTTACATTGTTAGTATCATCATACCAACCAAGCATGCAAGGTAACATAACATAACACACCATTTACCATTATTTAGGGGAAATCACAATCCCCATTTGTTAAATTACACATGGTATTAGGGAATTGCACAACCCTTTAAGGTTTAATTAAAAATCATTATACTTCATTAACCATTCACATTATGCAGTAGTTCATGAGTAGTTCACTATGCATAATTTTTATATTCAAAACCAATTTCTCAGGATGTGGTTGGGGTCATAACCACTTCAAAAGGAACAAGTTTGGAGAATTATAATCCCTAGTTCATTCACCATTATCATGTATCAATTTTGATTCTAAAACAACCATTCACTTATAACCCAGGTAGGTACAAATATGAAACATCACATAAACAACTATTGTTCAAGACCCTCAACCCATGTTTTCAAAACCAACCTCAATACCAAATGAAAAAAACCTTAAAACTAATGATCTTAGGAAATTAATAATTAGGGAAGAGTAACATACCTAAAATATCATGTTTCATGGACAGAATTCAACCATTGAGCCCTTGGATGGCCTACTTCTTAGAAACCCTAAGTATGGATACTTGAAAGAAATAAACCTTCTTAAGTGCTCTATGAATATAAGGTTTTAATTGGGTGAGAAGGGAATTTTCCAAATTTCACTCTATTTAAAAATTAAATTTTAGTTGTTACTGACTACAGGTAACTATACGAATCGTATAGACTCATTTTGACTGGTCACCCTAAGTCATAGGCACGATAGTCTCCAAGGAACTAACAATCTGTTGATCCTACAAATCAACCTATATGACTCATAATGGGACCCTACAACTAATAAATTTATTCGTAGTCAACCCAATAACCAATTGGTATATATACTGGACACCCAATGATTGACACCTAATGACTTATAATGAGTCCTTATAACTCATAGTGAGTTACTCGTACTCAAAGAAGAACTTAGCTACACACTTTATAATTTTACTATGATTTGGTCCATGGACTCGTTATGAATCCATACGATATTAAGGGAGTCGTAGTCAGGACAATGAGGATAAAATTTCAACAATATTCAAGGACAAAAACTGAAGGAATTATAGGTATGTTACTGAGTTAGACCAATGATTACATACTCTACTAAATATACTTATATCCTTATCATAGCTAATTTATGGACGAAAATTGATCCATCAAGTAGGTTAAGTTATTTTGATCAGCTTTGATCTCAACTTGTCCTTCAAAAAATTCCGCTTGTACTGAGCCTTTGTAAAGATGTTATCTATCATATATTTAGTCTTGGAGAACTTTTATGCAAATTACTCTCTTCTTAATATTATCTCTTAGAAAATAATGTCTTTCATCAATATGCTTTGTCTGCTTATGTTGTACTAGACTCTTAGCCATGTTAAGTGTACTAGGATTCTTACAAATATGAGGGATAGTTTCTGAGATAATCCATAAAATCCATTATTTGCTATTTAACCTATATTAATTGAGCACAAAAAGAAGCTACATCCATATACTCAGCTTCTTAAATAGATAAAGCAATTGGAATTTTCTTCTTAGAACCCTAGGAAATTAAGGAAGAATCAAGATTATGAGCCATTCGTGAGGTTTTTTTAGTCCACCAAGTATCCAGTATAATTAGCATCAACATAGCCAAATAGATAAAAATTATCTCCAGATGGATAGTATAGGACCATATCCCTTAGACCTTTAAGATACCTGAGAATTCTTTTTGCATCTTGCAAGTAGGACTCCTTTGGGAAAACCTAAAATCTAGCACATATTCCCATACTGCATACAATATCTAGCTTGGTTGCAGTGATATATAGTAAGGATCTAAAATCCCTTTATTTATGATCTCATTGACTTAAGGACCTAGATCATCATTATCGATCTTTCAAATGGTTCAAATTAGAGTTTTAATCAGCTTGGTGCCTTCCATAATGTATTTCTTCAGTATCTTCTTGATGTACTTCTATTGAAAAATCATTATAACTTGAGAAGTTTGCTTAATCTACAGGCCTAGGAAGAAAGTCAATTCACCCATCATGCTTATTTCAAAATCTCTCCCCATTATCTTTTCAATATCTTCATATAGTGATTTATAAGTAGCCCCAAATATTTTTTTGTCAACATATATCTGAACAATTAGTAAGTTGCTGCCATTGAACGTTAAAAAGAAAGTATTGTTAATTTTCCCTCTTTTAAAGCCATTTTCGTGAAGAAAGTTTGAAAGTTTCTCATACCAATACCTTGGTTCTAGCTTCAAACCATTAGATATTTGTCCAATTTAAGCACATGATGAGGAAAATCTGCATCTTCAAAACCTAGAGGTTGCTTGACATAGACTTCTTCTTTCAAATTGCTAAAGATCCTCCTACATTGCATTGATGTAGTTAGTATATATCATAGCTTGTTTCATATTTTCAGGCATAAACTAGGATAGAAATGTTGTGAATTCTATGAACTTTATTGCTTGAGCTCTTGTTTGGACTCTAGATTCCAAAGGTGAATCAACTTCTCAAGGGAGTACGAAAGTTTATGCCTCCAATTTTAACATTTTGAGTTGAGTTTTACTAAGACTGGGTCCCTACAGATTTTGAATAGACACTTTTTATAGTCTTTCTCATGAAACTATGATCTGCAATTGAGCTCCTAAGTCACAATCACCTTCATCCTTCGTAAATATTTGACTTTTGTTCTTGACCATCATCTTTAGCATTTTAAAATGAGACACCTCCAACTGGAAATGTCTTGAAAGAGAGAAAATGGACAATCCTTCTTGTCTTATACTTTGAAAAAATACTATCCATAAACCATCTCTAAATTTAATCCCTTTCTCCTACTGCAAACAAAGTCTTTTGTTAGAGTTGGGTATCCACTTGTGTTTAAGTTCCCAAAAGGAAGACACGGGTTTGATCTATTCTTTCTTGGCCCATCTAGGTAGTGAGTTCTTCTTCATATTTTAGAAAAGTTTGGAACCTTCATAATATGAAATATCCTATTGGGTGTATCTAGCATTGTTCATTCTAGATTTAGGCCAACTTTGATTATTTTCCATCATGTGCCTATCTCTTCCACAATGAGTACATATAGGTTTGTGGTCCTTGTTTATAACACCTTGAAGTGCTTTCACTTGAGACCTAAGTGATTAGGTTTTGAACTGATATCTAAGGCTTTTACCACAAATCTTACCCTAACTTGTTAAATCACAAAGGATTTGTAAAGATGTGGTTCATTTTAGTGATTTTTAAGTTCTTATCTTATATTGGCCATGTCCCTTTCTAATTCTTCATTCTTATTGTATGAAATAGTGAGGTGATTTTCAGAATCCCTCAGTTTTTCTTCAAGGTCAACTTGAAGCCTTGAGGCTTCTTTTTTCCCTTTATTATCAGAATTAATCCCAAGTCTCTAGCGTGTGCACTCAGCTAGTGCACCCACTTAAGTACCCTTTGGGTCTCTTAAGTGGAGGTCGGATAAAGTAGCTAGGCTGGCACAAATAAGGTTCTCTTAAGATGAGTCATTATAGCTTAAGTGATGGGTTCTTAAGCAACAAGGGGACCATTTAAGCAGTAGGCGTGCAGGCAAAAGATGCCACTAAAGTGGCAATTGGCCACAAAAGCAATGATCGATTAAGAGAAATGATGTTCACTTTAGCAACACATAGGTACATGGGAACTTTATAAAATCCCCACTTAGACCAATTTACTCCTATTTTTTATACCAATTCAAGAGTGAAAAATCCTAGAACATGTGAAAACTTGGATGAAACATTAATAGGATATTTTGGGGTGTTCAAAATCTTGTCTTATGCATTTATTTTTTGAATCCTTGGTAAGTTTTCATTGATTCTATGGTTAATTTCTCAATTATTTTTCCAAAATCCCTAGAATATTGGTAGGTAAATTATAGCACCATTTGAGCTCAAAATTTGCATGTGTTTGAGGGTAAATGTTTCATAAGCATACAGGGATGCATATTTAGTTTTGAAAGTATGATTCCATGATAGGGCCCCATATAGGATTTATTAATGCCTTTTCAGTTCATTTTTCATATTTCCATTGATTTTTATTATTAGGGCTTTCCCGTAGCTACCTCAAATAACTTATGAATTAATAGAACTAATAGTTCAATTATCGGGAAGTTTATTTGGTTTTTAGAGTTGATTCCCTGTTTAGAAGTCTTCGCTGGTTACAAGTGGCCATCCGGTGTAAAAATTAGTCAAACAATCTCGGATGCAAATTCTAACTATGCCAAAAATTCAAGAATATTAATTTTAAGCTGGGAAGAACTTTGGTTCAGGTCTTGATGCCAATGAGCTCATAAGAAATATGAGTGTGGGACACATATTTGGTTAAAATGACCTCTAATGGAAAATATAACTTTCCCATTGTATCTGAAAGATCAAATTTAGTATGGTTACATAATTTAATTGCTTATATCGGATTCCGAATGAATCCTAAGGCGTTGGTAGAAACTGTGAATTTTTCCAAGTTTCAACTTTCAACTATGATGACAACAAGTAGTACGATCTCACCAAGGAGTATGGTTATAGTCATTCTTGCTCCTATAGCCACATAGTGCAATTGTACACGTGGTTTTGTGATTTTCATACCTTAACACCTGACATGGGTATAAAAAGACCTCTTAGGCCGCATTTTGGTCATTTTTCACTCATTCTTGAGAGTAAAAACCCTAAAATGGTGTGTTAACCTTAAAATGAGTCTTGGGGTGACTTTGGAGCTTGATTAACATTTATTTCCGCAAATATCTTTAGATTTAAGGTAAGAATCCTTCATATTCATGCTTGAATTTCTTGAATTTTTGACTAAATTGTCAAATCCTTTAGGGATTGATTTAGCCCAAAACATATCTTTGATTTTACCTATTTTAAAGATTTTAATTCCATGATATCATGTCGGGTTGGTCTCAGGAATGTGATTTTCTATAAGTGGGACCCACATAAGGTTTTTGGCATGATTTTTAGACCCAAAGCACAATGGTGTAATATGGGTGTCAATATTCTCGTATTGATGTGTAAATTGTATTTTTGATAGCTTTGCATCTTGAAGATGCTTCTCTAAAGGGAAAAGCAAAGGTTTAGTAGATTGTTGATATTTTTTCATCATTGAGGTAGGTTAGGTTCATCCCCTATTTGATTGATCTATGTCATAGTATAATTGAGATATCTTGTGAGATTGGGATGGGTTTCAGGTGTTTGATTGATGACATGCAATATTTGTGATTAGTTAAATTATTTTAGGTCATTTGGACCCATAGAATGAAATGCATAGCTTATGGCCTTGTACCTTGATGGATAAGACTTAATTTCTCATTTTTAGCATGAGAATGCTTAGAATTACTATAGTTAGATAGAATTGACCTTGTCACTGATGTTTAGGGCAAGATTGGCCTTAGTTGCTTACTCTAATGAAGTTTATGTTGTTCTAATGGACTTAGTGATAGAACTTGAGTAGAATCCCTACGTTTAATTTAATTGTGGCTTACTATATATCTAAGAGTTGATTTAGATATATCAGCATGTGTCTAGGGTAGAAATAAACTTAGAATATATTTTTGGAATTTAAAAGTAGACTCTTGACCAACCCTAGGTCAAGATTTGATATAGGTCTCTTAAAACTCTTATATGTTGCTAAATGTTTAGAGAATGCCTTTATGAGGAAATATTAAGGAATTATTAGTACTTTTTGGTTATGATGAATGATGTTACAAGTAATGTCTTATAGAATGTGCCAAGTATGTTAGTTATTATAACGATCTGAGACTGCCCCTTAGTCGTTACACGGTGCTTACGGTCCCGAGAGACCTCAAGCTAACCCATGAGCTCGTACCTGCTATAAGCACTGAATAATATAATCATGAATGTAGAAGAATAACTAAAGTGACATAAGGTTTTAAATATCTAAATTCAAACTGAAATATAAATCTTGGAAAATGACTGTCTGAATCTGATAAAGTACTGATAAGATGAACAACTAACTGGCTGTAATGTCTGAAAAACCTCTAAGATTGACTGACTGAGAGTTGATGGACAAGCCCCCAACTAACTCTACTGACTACTAAAATAAAGATATGAAATAAGATAGCATGTTCTTAGGTGATAAGGACTCACCACTACTACAGTACTACTGAGAATCTGAGGGACTAAGTACAATCTGGGAACTGAGCATCAGTACCTATGATATGAGACATCATAGTGCAAAAGAAAGGTATGTGATCAGTACTTTGACTGTAATGGAATGCTACATGAGGTAGGCTAACATTCAAGGTTTCATTAATAGGAATAATGATCTATCTGAATATACATGTAAAGCATGGAATACAAAATAGAGAATATGAAAACTGTAAATACTGAACATACATGAATGTCTATAAAATACTGAAAATACATGAAAATCTGTAGACACTAAGGATGCATGACCAAGCATATCAAATAAAATAGATGAAATCTGCAAACTAAAATACTGAAAATAACTAAAATCTTTATACTTTGTTCAAACAATACTAAGATTGAATAACTGAGCTGGGATTGTAACTGAGACTATATATGAGACTGTGGGAGGTATCATCTAACCGACATTCCCCAATTTGAGCTAATCATTGTCCAACCTGTAACCCCAGTTGGAAGGGTGTTAATACCGTGCCACGGGTACTAACGCTAGCTTTGTGGATCCACTAAACTGATATTATGTGCAAAGGACTAAGGGTGTAAAGCCTGAATTGATGGGTGACCCCTGCGAGATAGTCAAGCAAAATTTGATGGGTGACTACTTAGTTCTGGAGTATAGGGACTTTTACTAATGACTTTGCCTATCTGATGGGGAAGCCACCATCCCTACACTCGCTCGGTGCTAAATCCTAGCCTAACTGAATGACACTGAAATGCTAGACTCTTCTGAGATTAACTGACTGTTCTAATAATGCTCATGATATAATCTCAAGTTATTCTGAAGATACTGAGATAACATTAAGTAAACAGCTAGGTTTCGGGTATTCAGTACCCCCAGGACTCAAAATGATAATAGTTGCATGACACTAAAAGATTGAAGGACATAACATGAAGACTATTATTAATTCAATTGCTCTTGTAGGCATTTGATCAAACACTTATAGGTCATGGTTTAATATAATCATAGAATTACTAAAAGACCGGCACAATTGACATAAAATTATAATTGAAAACACTAAGTCATGATTTAATTCAATAACTGATAACACTAAAATATGAGAAATCGAATAACAACAATGACTTCATTAAAATATTGTATTAAATCAAAGTTCATGGAGGTTAATGGATGAAATCATGATTTGAAATCAAATAACTTAAAAAATATAATAACTTTATAATTAAAAAGGTTACTTGAGCTCCATGGATGAAAGGAATCCATGGATGAACATCTAACATACCTGGGATAATGAATTTGGGATGATTGATGGAGAGTTTTGGAGAAATTGCCTGGAATTTGAGAGGTAGGGTTCTTGGTTTTAAAAAAGGTAATCTTCAATATTGAAGAAGAATTGTATAATGAATGACTATTTAGGTCATTTGAGGCTAAATTTCATGTTTTAGGTTAATTAGGGTTGTGGAAGAAGACCCAATTACCCTTGGATGAATTTAAAAATGGAAATTGAAAACTGAAAAACTCAATTTTCGGCCTTGGTGCGATGAGCCACTATTGCGCCAAGCCATTGGAAAATAGACATCTTGGACCTGGACAAATGTCGCGATGCGGTGCCATCGCAGTAAAGCTTTGGATACAATTTTTTCCACCTCCGTGATACGTCAATATCAAACCCACTGGAAATTGACAAATGGGAATTTGGCTTACTCCGTAACACGCCATGATCGTGGAGTCACACTGGAAATTGACAATTGTCATTTGGACTGCCTACACAACGCACTGAGTGTTAAATGATGGTGTTTAACAATTGAAACTTAAAATCGCCATAACTTCTTACCCGGTTACCGGATTTGGGCAATTTTTATATCGTTGGAAAGCTAATAGAATTTCCTAGGCAATGGAAGGCTCTAACTGAAAAATAATCAGTTTTTCAGAAATATTATATACAAATACTCATGCATTGGGAGTTAGATTATGCTAGGGAAATACGGGGTGTTACAATATCTCCCCCTTCTGATCATTCGTCCCCAAATTAAACTAGTTGAGCTGAGGAAAACTGTTGGACTGATCTTACACACTGATAATGCATATCTAATGCATAGAATGCATAACTAAACTGATCCATGAATGCACCAGTAACATAAACATGATGTGCAACTAAAACTGAGCATGATAGAGAAAATTCATAAGAATATTTGGCACCTTATACTGAATTTAGATTCGCAGAGAAGGGATGAGGGTACTTGGTGCGCATATCAGCCTCTTCTTTCTAAGTAGCTCCCTCAACGGACTGATTTCACCAAAGAACTTTGACTAGTGGAACTTCTTTATTCCTTAGTCTATGAACTTGATAATTAAGAATTTCGATGGGAACTTCCTCAAAGGAAAGACTATTCTGAATATCTACACTTTGTAAGGGAACAACAATAGCTTGATCACCAATACACTTTTTCAACAATGAGACATAGAACACTGGGTGTACCGAGACTAAATCTGAAGGCAACTCTAGATCATAACCTACCTTTCCAAAATGACTGAGGATTTTAAAGGGACCAAAAATATCGGGGACTGAGTTTCCCTTTCTTGTTGAATCTCCTCACTCTTTTCATAGGAAAGATTTTCAAGAACACAAGATCACCGACCTCTAACTCAAGATCCTTTCTCCTCACATCTGTATACAATTTATGTCATCTCTGGGCAGCACAAATCCTTTCTTTTATCAACTGAACCTTCTCTAAAGCATCAAACACCAAGTCAGTCCCTACTACTATGGCCTCACCTACTTTAAACCAACCAATTGGAAATCTACATCTCCTACCATATAGAGCCTCAAATGGAGCCATAAAGATACCGGAATAATAGTTGTTATTGTATGCAAATTCAATCAAAGGCAAATGTTCATCCCAACTACCCTTGAAATCAAGAATGCATGCTCTCAGCATATCCTCAAGAGTCTGAATTGTCCTTTTTGCTTGGTCGTCTATCTGAGGGAGGAAGTCTGTACTGGGGTGGACTTGGATACCAAGACCCTTTTGAAATACTTTCCAAAAATAAAAGATAAATTGAGTACCTCTATCTGAGATGATAGATAAGGAAACACCGTGTAACCTAACCAACTCTCTAAGATAGAGAAGGCATAGTCCTCAACTGACTAAGAGGTATGGACTAGCAAAAAATGAGCTTATTTGGCCATCCTATCTACGATAACCCAAATTAAGTCATGCTGATGACGGGTATGACGCAAACTTATCACAAAGTCAATGTTCATTTTTTCCCATTTTTACTTGGGAATACTGAACTCCTGCATAGACCCACTAGGATTCTGGTGCTCAATCTTAACTTGCTGGAATGTAGAGCACTTAGCTAAAAACTCTACAATATCTGTCTTTATCCCACTCCACCAATAGATCTCCCGTAAATTGCGGTACATCTTAGTGGCCCCTGGATGAATAGAGTAACGCACACCATACACTTCTGCAAGAATTCATTCCCTTAAATCATCAAAACTAGGCACACACAATATACCCTAACAACGTAAAACACCATCTCCACCTTTGGAGAAAACCTCTATTTTATTATCTCTAACTAAATCTTTCAACTTACTAGACTGGGATCTCTATCCTGCTTTTCCTTTACCTCGAAAACTATATATGACTCTGAGCTACCCTACACCCATACACTACCTTCTACTGAATTGAGTAAACGGGCACCTAGTCGGGCAAGCTGATGGACTTCCTGAGCTAACTTTTTATAATACCCCAAGAAATCCAAACTAATTTTATAGCCATGTACCAAGATCATGCATAGTAAATCATGGTTCTTTTATATTTTTATGAGTATTTTATAAATATATTAAGGCTTCAAATAACTTCCAGCTATTAGACGAATCAAAACATTCCTTACCGATTGAATTCTTGAGAAGGATATTGGTATAGTCAACTTCAAACGAGCATATCTCTCATTATACTTGGAATTTTTGAGCTCATGACCTATCAACAGATAGATAATTAAATTATCTTTCAAAGATACTAATTTCTCCTAAATCTGATATTAGAGAAAAAGAGTTATTCCTATTTTACTCTAGCATGTCAGGCTGGAAACTGTGTGACGACATTCGTTGTAGCTTACCATATTTGTGATGCCCTATCATGAAGGTCGTCAGCCTTAGGCAAAAACCAGCTCCTAAGTGATGACATTAATGGTAGCTTACCATACTTGTGATGCCCTTTCATGAAGGTCGTCAGCGTTAGATAGAAACCAGCTCTTAAGTGATGACACTCGTGGTAGCTTACCATACTTGTGCCGCCCTATCACGAAGGTCGCCAGCCTTAGGCTGAAACCAGCTCCTAGGTGGCAACATTCATGACAGCTTACCACATTTGTGATTCCCTATCACGAAGGTCGTCAGCCTTTGGTAGAAACCAGCTCCTAAGTGATGACATTCGTGACAACTTACCATATTTGTGATGCCCTATCAAAAAGTTCATCAGCCTTAGGAAGAAACCAGCTCCTATGTTATGACATTTGTAATAGGTTACCACATTTCTGACGCTCTATCAAGAAGGTCGTTAGCTATGATTTTTCAGCAACTGGAAATTTATTTCATAAGGGTATTTTTGTTATTTCCTTCACCTTACACGACTTATAAACCTAAAGAAGCATAATTTTTCCCATTTTTTTCTTTGGTTAAGCATCTCAAAAACCCTTTCTTATGCTCTCAACCATAAGATTAGGGTTTCTACCAAACTCATCTCTCAAAAGTCAAATTCAAGCCTTTTTTCAAGATAATTGAGAATTAAGTTTCCCAAATCCAAGAACTCTCCAGCAAATCATTTAAGGTTTCCTTTCTAAGGTATGCATAGTGTTCATCTATGGATCCAATCCATTCATAGAGCTCAAGAACCATGTTTTAAATATTATTTTGTAAACGTTTTATGGTGATATGAGTATGTACATGCTGACGACTATTGTTTAAGTTTCAATATGATGTCTAAAGGTGTTTTCATGGAATATATATGTTTGTTAATTGAAAACCATGAACTTTAGGTGGTTTAATATAGTGCAAGTATGAAACCCACGTATACCTTAAAAAATGCATGCAAGGTGTTTGATAAAATGTTTAGGATTCTAGGAATTCATATTTGTATGGTTCTATGATGTCTAAATGACAAGTCCATGTTAGCTATATACTTCAATATGAATTCCATGCTTTTCATGTATTGCTATTGTGTTGGTATAAAACATGTAAGATAATGGAGATATACAATATGTACATAACATATATCCATGCATTCCCTACAATGTTTAAGATGTTGAATAACTATATAAAATGTGATATCCCCTACTTATGATATTATGAATTTTGGACTCAAATTTTGTGATCAAGTCATGTCATATGTGTCAGTTTCCTTCTATCGAGTCCTGGGGATATTCGTACCTGAAAAACATAGTTGTGTGCCTAGAGCCATATCATGTTTTCACGATAATCTCAGTCAAGCTATAATGTATAGGACTCAGTCAGTCATGTGACTTAGGAAACCTCAGAAATCTTATGATCTGAGTTAACTCTCAGATAATAGTACTACTCTGTCAGTCAATGAAAGTCCGTTAATCTGTCCATGTACAGTCATTTAAATTATGTTTAGTCTCATCAAATGGGAGTAGAAGTTAGCACCGAGTGAACACATGGATGGAAACTCACCTACTAGTTTTGGGTGTGATTCTTAGCAATTATTCTTGTGTTCCAGAACTACGTAGCCAGCGTAGGTTGAGACATTTTATCCTATCATATTAGGGTTGATAAGGTGTCTTAACCTATCAATTTAGGATTTCCGCCATTCTTCTTTCAAATACCTACTAGCTAAGGGTCACCCACAACTGTCCTTACCAGTAGTGCAGTATTGATACCCCTCTAGTCGACGCAGAGATTGGACCCCAACTTAGCTATATGCGTTATTAGGGCATGTAGGTTAAAAAACTACCTCCTATAGTTTTAGAATCAATCTTAGGAAAAAAACATATACAGGTCTTAAGATTTCAGTATATCAGGACTATCAGATACAGTCAGACTCAGTTATAGTACGAAACTCAAATAGTTCCATTAGATTTAGGATCATCAGATATAGTCACCCATGTTATCAGAATTTCAGTATCAGTTATGTTAGCCATCAGTAAACCATGTATTAGCATACCAAACTAGCTATTATGCACCCATGATTTCAGTTACTATGTATGCACGTTTGTACTTTTACGTTTATATCAGTTAGATAGTTAGCATTGTTCATGCATGTAAACCCTATTTATATTTAGCCAACCTTACTTGTATACATAGTACATTCCCTTGTACTAACGCATTTGTGCTATGGTGCTTTCTTTTCATGTTACACCATAGGTTCAGAGACAGGAGCTCTAGATCAGCAGTAGTAGTAGCATTTCCAGTCGCTGAGATTCAGTGAGTTCTCTTCATTCGAGGATAATATGCTTTGATTTATTTATTATTATTTTAGCCCGTTATTAGTTTACGGAGTTAGTTGCAGGCATGTTCCTTCAACTCTTTATTCAGAAAGTATTTAAAGGCTTTCAGATTTAGTATACAGACTTATGTCCAGATTTGATTCAGTTTTCAGTTGTTTTGGGTATCTTTCACCTATATGGATGTTATGTTTGATAGATTCTTTATTCAATTGAACCTTATGGCCTACATATTAATGTTTTCTTCATTATTATGTTATATATTGCAGTGTACAGGAACATATATCAATCATGGATTAGCTTGTGATCCTTCGAGGTCATAAGCACCATGTAGCATTTCGGTTCAGAAAAATCGGGGTGTTAAAAACTTGGTATCAAAGCCTAAGGCTCAATAGAGTCCTAGGAAGTCTAAAAGCTACATCTAGTAGAGTCTTGTACATGGGTGTGCTGCATGCCACATTTATGTACAGGAGGTTATGAGATGTTTTAGGAACAGTTCGTTTTCTTCAGTATTCCTGTCATGCTAGTAAACATAATTTCAAGTTAGTCTCTCAGTATATTCCACGTCAACAGATTTAGTCCAGTTAAAGATGACTGATTTTGATGTTATTCTCAATATGGATTGGCTTCATTCTTGCTATGCCACAGTCGACAGCAGAAATAGGATAGTTCAGTTTAAGTTCTCAAATAAGTCTGTCCTAGAGTGGAAGGGTAGCACTTCGTCTTTCAAGGGTCAACTTGTTTCCTACCTTCAGGCAAGGAAAATAATTTCAAAAGGGTGTGTGTATCATCTCGTGCATGCTAAGGATTCCAGTTCCAAATCTCGCAGTCTCGAATCAGTCCCAGTGGTTAATGAATATTTAGATATCTTTCCTGAAGATCTTCTAGGCATTCCTCCCAAAAGGGAAATAGACTTAGGCATAGACCTTCTCCCAGATACTCAGCCTATTTCTATTCTGCCATATAGCATGGCACCAGCAGAAGTCAAGGAATTGAAAGATCAGTTGAAAGATCTCTTAGATAAGGGATTCATTAGGCCCAGTGTATCCCCATGAGGTGCACCAGTCTTATTCGTGCGCAAGAAAGACGGTTCTCTCAGAATGTGTATTGATTACCGTCAGCTCAACAAAGTCATGGTCAAGAAAAGGTATCTGCTACCTATGATAGACAACTTTTTGACCAACTTCAGGGTGCCAGTTATTTCTCCAAGAAAGACCTCAGACTATCATCAGCTTAGAGTTAGAGAATGTGACATTTCGAAGACAGCTTTTCGTACTCGGTATGGTCACTTTGAATTTATAGTCTTGTCCTTTAGTCTTAACAATTCCCCTACAGCTTTCATGGACTTGATGAACCGGGTGTTCAAGAAGTACTTGGACACATTCGTCATAGTCTTCATAGATGATATTCTGGTCTATTCTCACATGGAGTGTGATCATTTAGACCATCTCATAATTTTTCTTCACACTCTCAAGGATCACCAGTTGTTTGGCAAGTTCAGTAAGTGCGAATTTTGGATAATATTAGTATCATTCCTTGGCCACTTTATTTCCGATGATGGCATTAGAGTAGATCCTCAAAAAACCAAAGAGGTAAGAAACTGGCCTCGCCCTGTCTCTCCATTAGATATTAGGAGTTTCTTGGGTTTTGCTAGCTATTACTGATGATTTTTCGAGGGATTTTCTTCTACTGCATCTCCTATATCCAAATTGACTCAGAAAAAGATCAAGTTTAAGTGGTCAAAACCTTACGATAAAAGTTTTTAAGAGTTGAAGACTCGACTCACCTCAGCTCCAGTTTTAGCACTTCCCAACGGTTTTGATGGATTCGTAGTATATTTTGATACATCCAGAGTAGGTTTAGGTTGTGTCCTCATGCAGCATGGCATAGTCATAGCCTATGCTTCCAGACAGTTAAAGCCCCATGAGAGGAATTATCCTACTCACGACCTTGATTTAGCAGCAGTTGTATTTGCCTTAAAGTTTTAGATGCACTATCTATACGGTGTTCATGTAGGCGTCTTCATAAATCATAAGTGCCTTCAGTATATCTTTTCCCAGAAATATCTCAATCTTCGTCAGAGAAGGTAGTTAGAGCTCTTGAAGAATTATGACATGAGTTTCCTTTATCATCCTAGCAAGGTCTATGTAGTGGTCGACGCACTCAGTAGGCTGTCCATGGGTAGTATTTCCCATGTTGAGGATAGTAAGAAAAGATTAGCTCAGGAGATTCATCAGCTTTCCAGACTAGGCATTTGCTTAGTCGACTCTTCAAAGGGTTATGTATGTGTTCAGAGTAGTTCAGAGTCATCTCTAGTTTTCGAGGTAAAAGAGAAGCAAGACAGGGATCTGAGCCTTGTTAAGCTAAAAGAGTTAGTTCAGAGTTAGGAAGTAGAGGTTTTTTCCCAATGGGGAGATGGTGTTCTTCGTTGTTAGGGTCGTTTGTGTGTTCCTGGTGTAGATGACTTAACGTAGTGAATTCTTGCAGAAGCACATGGTGTACGATGCTTTATTCATACAAGGGCCATTAAGATGTACCTCGACTTGTGGGAGATCTATTAGTGGAGTGGGATGAAGAGGGACATTACAGACTTTGTGGCTAAGTGCTCTACATGTCAGCAGGTTATATTCCTACTTGGAAGTGGGAAGGAGTGAACATAGACTTCATGACGGGTTTGCTTAGAATACATCATCAGCATGATTCAGTTAAGGTCATTGTAGATAGAATGACCAAGTCAGCTCATTTCCTTCTAGTTCGTACCTCTTACTCAACCGAGGATTATGCCTAACTCTATATCAGGGAGTTGGTCAGATTACACGACGTTCCACTATCTATCATCTTAGACAGAGTACCCAATTCACTTCTCACTTATGGAAAGCATTCCAAAAGGGTCTTGGTACCCAAGTTCATCTCAGTACAGTGTTTCATCCTCAGAAAAATGGTCAAGCAGAAAGGACCATTCAAACTCTAGAAGATATACTAAGGGCGTGTGAAATTGATTTCAAGGGAAGCTTGGATGGACACTTGCCTTTCATTTAGTTCACATGCAACAACAGCTATCACTCAGTATTCAAATGGCTCTATTCAAATCTCTCTATGGTAGGAGATGTAGGTATCCGATTGTTTGTTTCGAAGTTAGTGAGGCCGCAGTCATAGGGCCTGACTTAGTATTCGATGCCTTAGAGAAATTTCAGTTGATTAGAGAAGGACTCCGGGCTACTCAGAGCTGACAAAAGTCTTATGCGGATGTTCGTAGAAAGGATCTCAAATTCAAGGTCGATAACTATGTCTATCTCAATATCTCTCCCATGAAGGGAGTGAAGAGATTCGGCAAGAAGGAAAAGATTAGTCCCCGATATATCGGTCCCTTCAGGATTCTCAATTTCTTCGGCAAGGTAGCCTATGATCTTGAATTGCCTTCAGATCTAGCCTTAGTTCATCCAGTCTTCCATGTCTCTTTTCTCAAGAAGTGCATAGGTGACCCAGCAGTTTTAGTCCCTATTCAGAGCGTTGACATTCAAAATAGCCTCTTTTATGAAGATATTCCAGTCGAAATCCTCAACTATTAGACTCGTAGACTTAGGAACAAAGAAGTCCCTCTAGTCAAGGTTCTTTGGCGGAATCTGTCCATGGAGGGAGCTACTTGGGAAGCAAAAATGGACATGCGAACCAAGTACCCTAATCTTTTCTCCGATAATTTAGACTTTGCTCGAGGTAACCATTTTTCTTAAGCTTATTCTGTTATATGTACAAAATTCCAGTATAAAATTGGTATCAAGTATCAGTGCATAGCTTATCATGCATTCATGAGTTCAGCTTATCAGTCATCCATTAGATATGCATGTTTAGTTGGGCTATATTCAGTTTAGAATTCAATTCAGTCCTAAAATCATGTGCCAGTTGAGCATGATCAATGTATGCATCATTTTATCTTTTCTCCCCTATCAAGCAGTCATCATTCGAGGATGAATATTTCCAAGGGGGAGATATTATAATACCCCAAAAAATACAAACCAATATTAGAGCCATGTACCAAGCTTATTCATAGTACATCATGGTTCTTTTATAGTTTTATGAGTAGGTTATATGTATATTAAGACTTCAAATAACTCCCAGCTATCAAACGAATCAAAACATTCCTTACCTATTGAATTTTTGAGAAGGATATTGGTATGGTCAACTTCAAATGATCATATCTCTCATTATACTTGGAATTTTTGATCTAATGACCTATAAAAAGATATATAATTGAATTATCTTTCGAACAATACCAACTTTTCTTAAATTCAATATTAGAGCAAAGAGTTATTCCTATTTTACTCAAGCATGTCAGGCTGGAAACAATGTGACGACATTCGTGGTAGCTTACCACATTTGTGACGCCCTATCATGACGGTCGTCTACCTTAGGAAGAAAGCAACTCCTAAGTGAAGACATTCATGGTAGCTTACCACACTTGTGATGCCTTATCAAGAAGGTCATCAACCTTAGGTAGAAACTAGCTCCTAAGTGACGACATTCGTGGTAGCTTACCACACTTGTGATGCCCTATCACGAAGGTCGTCAGCCTTACGTAGAAATCAGATCCTAAGTGATGAAATTCATGATAACTTACCACATTTGTGACTCCCTATCATGAAGGTCGTCAACCTTAGGCAGAAACCAACTCCTAAGTGACGACATTCGTGAAGCTTACCATATTTGTGACTCTCTATCACGAAGGTCGTTAGCCTTAGGCAGAAACCATCTCCTAAGTGACATCATTTGTGACAGCTTACCACATTTGTGATGCCCTCTCATGAATTTCGTCAGTCTTAAGCAGAAACCAGCTCCTAAGTGACAACATTCGTGGTAGCTTACCACATTTGTGACGCCCTATCATGAAGGTTGTCAGCTATGATTTTTCAGCAACTGGGAATTTATTTGGTAAGGGTATTTTAGTCATTTCATTCACCTTCCACGACTTATAACCCTAAAGAGGCATATTTTTTCCTAATTTTTTCTTCAGTTAAGCATCTCAAAAACCCTCTCTTATGTTCTCAACCATAAGATTAGGGTTTCTACCAAACTCATCTATCAAAAGTCAAATTCAAGCCTCTTTTCAAGATAATTGAGGATTAAGTTTCCCAAATCCAAGAAATCTCCAGCAAATCATTTAAGGTTTCCTTTCTAAGGTATGCATAGTGTTCATCTATGGATCCAATCCGTTCATAGAGCTCAAGAACCATGTTTTAAATATTATTTTGTAAACTTTTTGTGGTGATATGAGTATGTACATGTTGACGATTGTTGTTTAAGTTTCAATATGATGTCTAAAGGTGTTTTCATGGAATATATATGTTTGTTAATTGAAAACCATGAACTTTAGGTGGTTTACTATGGTACAAGTATGAAACCCACATTGCCTTAAAGAATGCATGCAAGGTGTTTCGTAAAATGCTTAGGATGCTAGAAATTCATGTTTGTATTGTTCTATGATGTCTAAATGACAAGTCCATGTTAGCTATATACTTCAATATGAATTCTATACTTTTTATGTGTTGTTATTGTGGTGGTATGAAGCATGTAAGATAATGGAGATATACAATATGTACATGAAATATATCCATGAATTCCCTACAATGTTTAAGATATTGAATAACTATATGAAATATGATATTCCCTACTTATGATATTATAAATTGTGGATTCAAATCTTGTAATCAAGTCATGTCATGTGTGTCAGTTTCCTTCTATCGAGTCCTGGGGGTATTCATACCCGAAAAACATAGTTGTGTACCTAGAGCTATGTCATGTTGTCATGATAATTTTAGCCAAGCTGCAATCTATAGAACTTAGTCAGTCATGTGACTCAGGAAACCTCAGAAATCTCATGATCTCAGTTAACTCTCAGATAATAGTACTACTCCGTCAGTCAATGGAAGTCAGTTAATCTGTCCATGTGCAGTCAGTTGTATCATGTTTAGTCTCATCAGATAGGAGTAGAAGTTAGCACCTAGTGAACCCACGGATGGGAACTCACCTACCAGTTTAGGGTGTGATTCTTAGCAGTCATCCTTATGTTCCAGAACTATGTAGCCAGCGTAGGTTGAGACATCTTAGCCTATCAGATTAGGGTTGATGGGATGGCATAACCTGTTAGTTTTGAGTTCCCACCATTCTCCTTTTGAATACCTCCCATCTAAGGGTCACCCACAACTGTCTTTACAAGTGGCGCAGTAGTGACACCTCTCCAGTTGGGGCAGAGATTAGACCCCAACTTAGCTACATGCGTTATTGGGGCATGTCAATTAAACAACTACCTCCCACAGTTTCAGAATCAGTCTCAGTAAAAGAACTTAGATAGGTCTTAAGATTTCAGTATATCAGGACTGTCAGATACAGTCAGACTCAGTTACAATATAGAACTCAGATAGTTCCATCAGATTCAAAATTATCAGATACAGTCGCTCATGTTACCAGAATTTTAGTATCAGTCATGTTAGCCATCAGTAAACCATGTATTAGCTTACAGGACTAGCTATCATGCACCCATGATTTCAGTTACTATGATTGCATGTTTGTACTCGTAGGTTCATAACAGTTAGACAGTTAGCATTGTTGATGTATATAAACCCTGTTTATATTTAGCCTACCTCACCTGTATACTCAGTATATTCCCTCGTACTGACGCATTTGTGCTATGGTTCTTTCTTTACATGTTACAACATAGGTTCAGAGACACGAGCTCTAGATCAGCAGTAGCAGTATCATTCTAAGTCGTAGAGATTCAGTGAGTCCTCTTTATTCGAGGATAATATGATTTGATTTATTCATTATTATTTTAGCCCGTTATTAGTTCACATAGTTAGTTGATGACATGTTCCTTCAACTCCTTATTCAGATAGTACTTAGAGGCTTTCAGATGTAGTATTCAGACTTATGTCCAGATTTGATTCAATTTTTAGTTGTTTTGGGTATCTTTCACCCATATGGATGTTATGTTTTGACAGATTCTTTATTAAGTTGAACCTTATGGCCTACATGTTTATGTTTTCTGCATTATTACATTATATATTGTAGTGTACAGGTAAAGATATTAGTCATTGGTTAGCTTGTGATCCTTTGGGGTCATAAGCACCATGTAGCATTTTGGTTTAGAAAAGTCAGGGCGTTACACTTTTTTTTACCATCCTTAACATGAGCTACACTACCTATAGACATCCTACTGGGAGTATCAACCACTACATTGACCTTTCTTGGATGATACAGAACACTCAACAACAACAACAACAACAAACCCAGTGTATTCCCACTTAGTGGGGTCATGATACAGAACACTCATGTCATAATTATTCAATAACTCTAACCATCTTCTCTGATGCAAATTCAAATCTTTCTGAGAGAACATATACTAAGGGCTTTGTGATCTGTGAATACATCCGCATGCACCCTATACAAGTAATGCCTCCAAATATTTATGGAAAATACTACCGATGCTAGTTCAAGATCATGAGTCGAATAATTCTTCTCAAGAGGCTTGAGCTGTCTGGAGGTGTAGGCTATGACCTTACCTCTTTGCATGAGGACACAACCCAAACCTACTCAAGATGTATCATAGTACACAACAAAACCATCTAAACTATCTGGTAGAGTAAGAACTGGGTTGAGGTGAGTCGAGTCTTCAACTCCTGGAAACTCTTCTCACATGAATCTAACCACTGAAACTTAACTTTCTTCTGAGTCAATCTAGACATTGGGGGTGCAATAATAGAAAACCCTTCAACAAACCAATGGTAATAGCAAGCTAAACCCAAAAAACTCGTGATATCTGATAGAGAGATGGGTCTAGGCCAGTTTCTCACCTCTTCAGTCTTTTGAGGATCGACTCTAATGCTATCACCAGAAATAATATGGCCAAGAAAAGCTACTGATCTTAGCCAGAATTCACATTTATTGAATTTAGTAAACAATTGATGAGCTCTAAAAGTCTGAATCACTACTCTGAGGTGGGTTGTATGATCATTTTTGCTACAGGAGTAAACAAGAATGTCATCAATGAATACTATGACGAACATGTCCAAGTATTGCTTGAACACTCAATTAATCAAGTCCATGAAGGCTACTGGGGCATTCATAAGACCAAAGGACATGACTAGAAATTTGAAGTGACCATACCGAGTTTGGAAAGATATTTTTGGAATATCATATTCTCTGACTCTAAGCTGATGATAGCCTGGTCTGAGGTCTATATTGGAAAAGTAACTGGCACCCTAAATTTGGTCGAACAATTCATCGATTATAGGAAGTGGGTATTTATTCTTGACTGTGAGATTGTTTAACTGATGGTAGTCTATGCACATTTTGAAAGAAATGTCTTTCTTACGCACAGATAGAACAGGTGTGCCCTACGGAGAGACTTTGGGTCTAATGAATCCCTTCTCTAACAGATCCTTTAACTGTTCTTTCCGTTCTTTAAGTTTAGCTTGAGCCATTCTATATGGAAGAATAGATATACGCTGAGTATCTGGGAGAAGGTCTATTCCAAGGATGATTTACCTTTTGAGAGGAACTCCGGGAAGATCTTCAGCAAACACATCTGAGAATTCTTTTACTACTGGAACTTAATCAAAAGTTGGAGTTTCTGAATTAGAGTCTTTGACTCTCATGATATGGTAAAAACACCCCTTCGATATCATCTTTCTAGCTCTAAGGTACGAAATTAATTGACCCCTAAGAGTTGTAGTACTACCCTCCATTCAAGGACTGGTTTATTTGGGAACTAAAAATAAACAATTCTTTTTCTACAATTAACTGAGGCATAGCATGAATGGAGCCAATCCATGCCAAGAATGATGTCAAAATCCATCATCTCTAACTCTACAAGATTAATAGAGGTAAATTTTTGAGATATTATAACCGGACAATTCCTGTAAACCTACCTAGCTACAATATAAACACCTACTGAGGTAGACACTGAAAAGGGATCTGCTAGAGTTTTGGGACTGACTCCGAAATTGATAGCTATATATGGAGTTACAAAAGTAAAAGAAGCTCTGGGTCTAGAAATCATAAACATGCAAGTGAAAAACCTGCAACATACCAGTAACTATGTCAAGAGAATTTTCCTAATCTTGACAGGACTGAAGAGCATATAATCTATTCGAACGCTAACCACTAGTAGCACTAGAAGCGGCACCCTGTTGAGTTGGGTGATTGGATGGAACTGAAGACTGATGGGACTGGCCCTATTGGCATACAACCCTACTCTTCTGAGAAACTATCCGACATTGTCGAATCTGATGGCCTAGCTGGCCACACTCGAAGCACATATTACTACCCACTCTACACTCACTCTGTTGGTGTCTGCCACACTTTTGACATAAAGGATTAGTACGAGAACTGCTAACACTGACCTGGGAATTGGATCCTGGTGCCCTATCCATATTGTCATTTTTGAATTTGGGTACTGGGGCACTAGCTGAAGAAGGTACTAGGGTTAAAGACCTCTAATAAAATTGAGGATGATTACCACCTTCTAACTTTGGTTGATTGAAATTAAAACTACCCATCCTAGCTCTCTTGTTTTCTCTCTTTCTCTCCTTTATCTTTTGGTCCTCTATCTATTGAGCATGGACCATCAGTCTAGAAAAGTCCATCTCACTAATTAGTATTGCGGTCCTACACTCCTTGACCACACTATCAGACATGCTAGACATAAACTTACTCATCTTGGACCTGTTGTCAGCCACCACATAAGGAGCATATCTATCTAACTGAGAGAACTTGAGGGAATACTCCCTCACACTCATGTTGCCTTGCCTTAAATTAATAAATTCTAACACTTTGGCCTCCCTCAACTCTAATGGAAAGAATCTGTCCAAGAAAGTCATGGCAAACTTTTCCCATTCTATAGGCCCTTCATCAACACCTCTATCAACTTTCCACTGCTTAAACCAAGTATAAGCTATATCCTGCAATTGATATGTATCCAACTTGGCACTCTGACTAGAGATCACCCCTATAGCATCTGTTACCGTCTAAACCATATCTAAGAATTCATGTGGATCTTCTTCAAACTTAGATCTCATGAAAGAAGGATGATTCATCCAGGTGAAATCCCAAATTCTTGTTGCAATAGTATTGGCCATTGGGTTGGATGAAACAACAGCGAGCCATTCATTTTGTGCTACTACGGAGTTCTCTAGAGTAGTGAATGCAACCCTGAATTCTTCCTGAGAGACATGCTCGTCTAAAGGATCTGCCTGGATAGGCTAAGAGGATGGCTGAGTTCCTGTACTTTTTTTGTTCTTCTGGGGAGGCACATTCTATAAATAGAAGGAAGAAATGGATTAGATAGAAACTTTAACTTGAGCTTATGCTCGCTCGCACGACATGAATTATGAAAGAAGGGAAACTTTTTCCTAAACACCTTGTAGCCTCTCATCTATAAGTGTGGCGCACTACACACCTATGTACAAGACTCTACTCAGCACAAATTTCAAACGTCCTAGGACACTATAAAATATGGCTTTGATACCAATTTTGTAATAACCTAAGACTACCCCCTAGTCATTACATAGTGCTTATGATTCCAAGAGACCACAAGCTAACTAATGAGTTGGTACCTGCTATGAGCATTGAATAATATAATCATGAATGTGGAAGAATAACTAAAGTGACATAAGGTATTAAATATCTGAATCTAAACTAAAATATAAATCTAGGAAAACAACTATTTGAATCTGATAAAGTACTGATAAACTTAATAACTAACTGACTGTACTATCTGAAAAGCCTCTAAGACTGACTGACTGAGAGTTGATGGGAAAAGCCCCCAACTAACGCTACTGACTACTAAACTATAGATATAAAATAAGATAGCCTATCCTCGAGTGATGAGGACTCACCACTACTATTGTACTGCTGAGAATCATAGGGACTAAGTGAGATCTGGGAACTGAGTGTCAACACCTAGGATATGAGACATCATAGCACAAAAGAAAGGTATTCAATCAGTAATTTAAATATATTGCTATGTTAATGAGGTAGGCTAACATGCAAGGTTTCATGAATATGAGTAATGATCTATCTGAATATACATGTAAAGCATGGAATACTGAATAGAGAACATGAAATCTGTATATACTGAACATGCATAAAAGTCTGTAAAATACTGACAATACATAAAAATATATAGACACTAAGGATACATGACCATGTATATGGCATGAACTAGATGAAATCTACAAATTAAAATACTAAAAATGACTGAAATATGTATGCTTTGGTCAAACAACAATAAGACTGAATAACTGAGCTGGGAATGTAAGTGAGACTATATCTGGGACTGTGGGAGGTACCATATAACAGACATTCTCCAATTTGAGCTAATTGGGGTCAAACCTATAACCCCAGTTAGAAGGGTGTTAATATCATGCCACGGGTACTAACGTCGGCTGTGCGAATCCACTAAACTAATATCATGTCCAAAGGACTAAGGTTGCCAAGCCTGAACTGATGGGTAACCACTATGAGATAGTCAAGCCTAATCTTACTGGTGACTACTCATATCCTACGCTGGCTATGTAGTTTTGGAGTATAAGGATCGCTACTAACGCTCTTCTTATCTAACGGGGAAGCTTTCATCCCTACACTCGCTCTGTGCTAAATCCTACTCCCGACTGAATGACACTTAAATGCTAGACTATTTTGAGTTTAATTGACTGTTCTAATAATGATTATAATATAATCTAAATTCATTCTGAAGGTACTAAGACAACATAAAGTAAATAGCTACAATTTTGATATCCAATACCCCAGGACTCTAAACGATAGTAGTAGCATGACACTACAACATTGAAGGACATAGCATGAAGACTCTTATTAAATCAATTTCTCTTATAGGGATTTATAAACACTTAAAGTTCATGGTTTAAAATGATCATAGTATTTCTAAAGGACAGGCATAATGGACATGAAATTATCACGGAAAACACTACTTCATGATTTAATTCAATAAGTGATAACACTAAAACATGAGGAATCAAATAACAAAAATGACTTCATTAAAATATGGTATTAAATCAAAGTTCATGGAGATTAATGGATGAAATCATGATTTAAAATCAAATCACTTTAAAAAGATCATAATTTTATAATTAAAAAGGTTACTTAAGCTCCATGGATGAAAGGAATCCATGGATGAACATCTAACATACCTAGATTTATGAATTTGGTATGATTGATGGAGAGTTCTTAAGAAATTGCCTTGAATATGAGAGCTAGGGTTCCTGTTTTTGAAAAGGGGATCTTCAATTTTGAAGAAGAGTTGAATAATGAAAGACTATTTATGTCAATTGAGGCTAAATTTCATGTTTTAGGTTAATTAGCACCGTGGACGAAGACCCAATTACCCTTATATGAATTTTAAAATGGAATCTAAAAACTGAAAAACTTGATTTTTGGCCTTGGCATGATGCACCACTATTGTGCCAAGCCACTGGAAAATGGACAACTGGGACTTGGACAAACGTTGCGACGTGGTGCCATTGCGGTAAAGCTTTGGATGCCATTTTGGCCACCTTCATGATATGCCAACATTGCAGAAACCCACTAGAAATTGACAAACAGGAATTTGGCCAGCTTCACGATGCACTATGATCGTTGAGTCTCACTGGAAATTGACAATTGTAATTTGGGATGCCTACATGACACGCTAAGGTTTAAAATGATGGTGTTTAATAAATGAAACTTAAAATCGTTATAACTTCTTACCCGATTATTGGATTCGGGTGAATTTTATATTGTTGGAAAGCTAATTGAATTTTCTACGCAATGGAAGGCTCTAAGATGAAAAATAATTTGTATTTCAGAAATTTTATATATGAATACTCATGCACTGGGACTTAGATTATGCTAGGGAAATATGGGATATTACAGTTATTGGCTAAGCTAATGATGAGCCATTGATTATGCCATTGTTTAGCTATTGATTGGGCTTTAAATATACTATTGAATGAGCCCTTAGCTAGGATATTGCTTAAGCCTTATATTATGCTATTCATTAAGCTATGAGAAAGCTATGGATTATACCATGGACTAGCTATTGCTCAAGTTATTGATAAAAATGTAACTTTTGCTAATAATAGGTCATTGAATATACTACTATAGGGTCATGGCTCATTATATTACTTATGATATTAATTATTCTAAGGAACTATGCTAGATATCATGCTTGCAAATACTCTTTATTATGATCTTAGAAATGATTCCATGAATTATGATTATAACTCATGATTATTGATTTATGGGGAGTTATGTTGCCAATTATTCTTGAAATCATGAAACTTCCTTATATGATTGCTTATGTTATGAATGTTGCCACCGATTATGATTATACAGATATATTGATACCCAATATCGCCAGAGAAAATTGTAATGATATATTTATACCTAGTATGGCTAGAGGTTATTATGATGACATGTGGATGCATGGCTTGGCCGGAGGATATTGTGATGATACCCTAATAAAGACAGAGGATATTATGATGATATGATTGTACCCAGCAAATTCAGAGGATATTGTGATGGTGTTAATACTCGACAAGATTGGAGGATATTAATTATGATGAAGTATGCTCGGTAAGGCTATAGGATGATTATGATGATGCATTATAAATTGGCCATAGGTCATTATTATAATTTCCCAATGAGGATAGAGATATTATGATGATATGATTTTACCCTGCAAAGCCAAAGGATATTGCAATGGTGTTAATACTTGACAAGACCGGAGGATATTAATTATGATAAAGTATGCCCTGCAAGGATAGAGTATGATTATTATGATGCACTGATACCCATAAAGCCAGAGTTTATTTTATTAATGTGCCTATGTGTATATTTACCGGTTCGAGTTCGCCAAGCCCTACATATGGGAATAACATGCTTATTTATATACTTATTTATAATTTAGGTATGTTACTAATATTGGGGATTCTAATTAGGGTCCACTAGTGAGTAATGCACATAATTGGTATAGTTGATGATTGATGCTAAATGAGGGTTAGTGTTGGATATTGTTAAGTGGATAATCATGCACTAAAGACAATGATGAATAGTGGCATTAATGGCTAGTGATGATGATGGTTAATCTATAATGATGATAATTAGTATTATTAATAATTAGTAGGAATGATGATTAGTTGATAATGATGACTAAGTTGATGATAATGACTAGTTAATAAATGATGCCTAGTTTCTAAATACTGGCTAGTTAGTGAATAATGACAAGAGGATAACCCATGAATAGTTATTATATGGTGAATAGTTGTTTAATAACAACCCGAGGTCTTATGATGGCTAGTAAGTAAATGGATTAGTTAATGAGAGATGGCTAGCTAGTAAAGTGTGATTAGTGTATATTGATGCTAAGATTGTTAAATGATAGTAATAGTAAGGAATATGGGTACATGATTAATGTTGGTAATTAATGAAGGTTTGGTAAAATAATAAATTGATTATAATTATGGGAAAATGTTTACATAATTATGACATTTGGATATGTTTTCAGTTAAATTCCTTTATGCTTCTCTTGGCTCTACTCTCCAGTAATATGGGATGTTGTGATGAATTTTTTAGTTTTACGCTCCAGTAGACATATGGGAGCCAACTTTAAAGTCATGTTTGCTTGTGTTGACATTTTATGATGTTCTATTATTATTCTGAATTATGTATTTATTTTACTTGGTGATATTGACATGTGTTAACGCCTTATGTTATACTGTTATTTAGGTTTAATTACTCATTACGTATAGTAATGATAGAGATGATTCAGTTTCAATTTTGTACCTTGACTTAGTTATGATTATCTTGCATTATATCATCTTTATATTATGACCTAACTAAGTCGGTCGTGATGCCTACTGAGTACCCATTGTTTTGGTACCCATACTACACTTTTGTACCTTTTTGGTGTAGATCTAAGTAGTAGTTGTCATCGTTGACTATTGTTGGTGTAGAGTTGCTCTTTCATAAATAGGGTGAGCTCTTATAGTTCTGAGTCACCCATTTCCTTCTATCTTATTATTATTCTATTTTTTGTATTGAGAAAGATATATTGACTATATTCTGAGTCTCTTGGGTTGTATTATTGACATTATATGCTCTTGTACAGGCTCTATCAAGTCGTGGAATTGGTATTCTCATTGTGTCTATTTATCTATTTTTGAACACTGTGTTTATTTACAAATTATGTTCATTGAATTTGGCTTATATTGGGTTATATTAGCTCCAGGTTATAGTATTGGCTTACCTATTGGTGGGGTTTAGTAGGTGTCATCATGACACATAAATTGGGTCATGAAAATTAGTATCCAAGCATAAGTTTCACTGGCATTGTTGGTACAAGAGAAAGTATCTGGTAGAGTGTGGGAGATTAGAATGATGACGTCTGTTTCCTATATTCAAGAGGCTATGGGACATTCTTAGGAGTTCATGACTTCTTCCATTTATATCATGCTAAGAGTCTTAGTTAGTTTGTAGAAGTATTCCCTTGACTTTCCTCTTTTGCAGATGGTTGGACAAGTCCTACTTCTACATGAGACAAGGGTCCCAAGATCGAGCCTAGAGATCTTTCTCCTATTTGTTGAGGACCTAAAGATCATGGAAATTCTTTTGATGTGTCCCTTTCTAGGGGCCAAGATAGGTCACCTTTCTCAGGTCCTATTCTCGCTCCTGAGATAGAGGATATTCTACCACAACTAGAGTAGGCTAGGGACCACCCCAGGCTTCACCAATGTTAATTATTTCTTCATTTCTTAGAGATGCATTCATTAAGAATTTGGGGATAGTTGGTGGTGTTCTGTCTGATAGTGTACAATATTTTTATCAGGGTAGTACTAAAGTAGGGGAGCAACTTATAGCTGTGGATTGCAGAGTTGAGGTTCCTCCTGCACTAGAGGTTTCTCAGCTAGTAGTCTCCCAGCTAGTGGTTGCTCAGCCTATTTTATCTTTTGAGGACTAAAAGATGCTGGTCGATTCTTGAAGTTGGCTTTTCCTAGGTTTTTTGGTGCCTCGGGCGAGGATTCATATGATTTTCTAATTACTTTTAAGGATAGGATCTATGGTTTAGACTTTGTTGAGACTCATGGTATGGATTACACCATAATTTAGCTGGACTTGTTTTCTCATTATTGGTGGAGAGGTTATATGGATTCTAGACCAGTTGGATTTTTTCCCTTATCATGAACTTCGTTCTACAAGATGTTCTTGAAAAAATTATATGCCTCACAACCTTATAAGTCATTTAGCATATCAGTTTTCTATATTGGAGTAGAACTCGATGATAGTTGAAGAGTTTGAAGCTTGTTTTCATGAGTTTGCTAGAAACGTGACTTCTATTCTTTACAATGAGTATGAGAGGATTTGTTTCTTATTTAGAGGGTTGAGACTCCCTATTTTTATGTCTACTCATAGTTTAGTTACTATGGGTAGGTTTTTGTTGAGGTTTTAGATCATGTTAGGGTTATGGAGGAGATGCACCATTAGGGTCGTGAGGGTTCTGACAAGAGGCCTAGATTTTATGGCAGATTTAGTAGGAGTCATCATAGTTCACGACTAAGAGATGGTATTTCTAAGAGTAGGTATCCTCTACATCCGTCCTATTAGACTCAAAGTCATCCTAGTCCACCTATTCAGGCAGCTCTTTAGATTACTAACGAAAGTCATTCTAGCTTTATGATTGCCCTAGTAAGGATAGTGGTTAGTATTTGAGGGGTTCATTTTTCGGATATTCTAGTCGTGGTGGTCATACTGGGTCTATTATTTCTATTGGTTCTGGTTCAGCTCATGTTTCCTATTTTAATTGTGGACTTTATGGTCATTATTCACAAGATTTACCTAGTCGTAGGGCAATTGTTGTTTTAGCACAGGATGCTTCCCCTATTAGAGTAGTTTATCCCTCAGCTAGAGGTGGTTTGCATGGTCTCATGGTTGGTTTCCAGAGTATTCAAGTAGGTTCTCAGGCAAGTAGGACAGAACGTCGATCAGGTGCCTAGCTAAGTGGCAGGCTTGGTTAGTTGTATGCAGTACCTACTGGACCCAAGGCTGAGTATGCTATTGTTATAGGTACCATTTTGGTGTCTCATCAGTTAGCTCTTGCTTTATTTGTTCTAGGATCCACTTATTCTTATATTTCTACTTATTATACACCACGGTTGGAGTGTTCTTGTTATTTATTATCTGTGATATTGTGCATATCTACTCTCATGGGTGATTCTTTAGTATCTTATCCGGTTTTGAGATCATGTGTTGTCATTGTTACTGGTGTTGATACTTTTGCTAATCTTATTATTCTAGATATAGTGGATTTTGATGTGATTATGGGCATGGAATAGTTATCCCACTATTTTGCAGTCATTGATAGTTTTCCAATAACGTTACATTAGTTATGTTTAGTGTAACCCCCAGTTGTGTGGCAGGGAGTTATTAGTCGCTAGCCGACGAGGATTATCTCTTATATGTGTGATAGTAGACTTATATTCAGTGGTTGTGAGTCTTATATAGCTTATATCTATGATACTAGTGTGGAGAGTCCGTCGCTTGACTCTGTTCCTGTTGGTTGTGAGTTTCCTGATGTGTTCCCTATCAACCTGCTTGGTATAGCCTTTGTCAATGAGATTGAGTTTGCTTTTGATCTTGAGCCTGAAACCCAACCTATTTCTATGTCACCTTACCATACGGCTCCTACCGAGATTATAGAGATCCATTCTAAGCTTTGGAATTTTCTTGGTAAGGATTTTATGTCACAAACCGAACCAGGGCCTAGTCATGATGGGTATCTCAAGTCTGTCAAGGATCGGAGACCACCCCTATTAGCCTACCCAACCAGAACGCAATATAACTAGTAGCGGATGAGTTCGGAACATATAACAAGATAGAACTGAATTTCGAACATGTAACAAGAGAGTAAATCAATACTAAGAGGGATCTAAGAACCCAAAAACAAAATCCACCCATACTTTGTCCACAAAGTCTCTAATAAACCAAATCTCAGCGTAAGTCAGGACATGCCCCCGACCAAAGCCAAAAAGCCACCGAAATAGTACAAGACAAAAGTAAAGACAAGATCATGAAACAGTGGCCTTCTGAATAATGGAAGCTCACCACTTCAAAGTTGAATCAGAGACGATCCTAAAATCACCTACCACTGTGCAAGGAAACAGAAATGTCTCAGACTCTACATCACAAAGGGATACAGTATTTGGGGATGATTAGCGAGGTAAGCGCTAGCATGTAACTCAAGTAAGGGATAAGATAATGACATGATAAATCATTCCAACAGCTTTCCAAAACCATATGTAGACAATCATATACATATATATATAGTATGTGGGGATAGGGAACAAGATTTAGCATGAGAGTTAAAACCATTAACCTGGAATATATAGCTAAAACCATCATATACATCCATGTATGGGTCCTTCTCTCACCCTGCTTAAAGTGTCCCAGTGTGTGTTATCACAAGAATTGGGGTATCGAGGAAGACCAGGGAATGGCCCGACCCAATGTCATTCCAGGATACACACACACATTTATATGTAGGTGTGAACTATGCACACAGTCATCAAGACCCCCAAATCGGAAAATATAGTTTCTAGTGTTTATCCTCCCTAGAACTTACACCTTGACGATAAGCAACACAATCCCCCATTATGACCAAATAAAATAGTTTACATATTCCCATTCATTGACAAAAAAACATCTTTTACGACATATACAATTGATATCGTTATACAAATTACACTTCCAAAGTTAATATCATTATACCTGTAACACCCCAATTCACTGAACTAGAATGCTACACGGTGCTCATGACCCCGAGGGACCACAAGCTAACCCATGAATGATATTTGTACCTGTATACTGCAAATCATAATATAATAATGTGGAATACATAGAACTGTAAGGCCATAAGGTTCAACTGAATAAAACCACGTGGGTGAAAATACCCAAAACAACTCAATCTGAACATAAATCTGAACGTAAATTTGAAAGCCTCTAAACTATCTGAATAAGGAGTTGAAGAAACATGTCTCCAACTAACTCCATAAAACTAAATTGAAGAAATAAATAAATGAATCAAATCATATTGTCCTCCAATTAATGAGGACTCACTGTGTCTCTGCGACTGGAATGCTACCACTACTGTTGGGCTGGAGCTCGTGTCTCGGAACCTATGGTATAGCATGAAAAGAAAGCACCATAGCACAAATTCGTCAGTACAACTGGAGTACTGAGTATACAAGGAAGGTAGGTTAAACATAAAGGGTTTCATGCATGAACAAAACTGACTGACTAATTTGAACGTGGGAGTGCAAACACACATATATAGAAATTGGGACCTTGAATACGTGATAGCATAACCTGTAAGCTAATACATAGTTTACTGATAACTATCATGACTAATACTGAAACTGATAACATGGACAACTGTATCTGACAGTCCTGTATATACTGAAATCTGAAGAACACCCTGAGTTCTTTTACTAAGACTGATACTGAAACTGTGGGAAGTAGTGTTTAACTAACATGCCCCATGTATGCCGTTATGGCTAAGAAGGGGTCCAATATCTGCCTCGGCTGGAGGGGTGTTAATACCGTGCCACGGCTGAGGACAGCCTGTGAGTGACCTTTATCTGGCGGGTACTCAATGAGAATGGTGGGAACCCTAAACTGATGGGTTAAGCCACCTCATCAACCCTAATCTAACGGGTTAAGATGTCTCAACCTACGCTAGCTACGTAGTTTTGGAACACAAGAATGACTACTACGAATCACACTCTGAACTGGCGAGTGAGTTCCCATCCTTTGATTCACTCGGTGCTAACCTCTCCTCCCATCTAGAGGGATTGGACATGAATAACTGACTGTGCATGATTTAATCTTACTGAATTTCGTTGACTGGCGGAATTTTACTGATATCTGACAACTAACTAAGATCATGAGGTTTTCCTGAGTCACATGACTAACTGAAGTCTATGGAATCATAGCTTGAGTTCGAATATCGTGAAACATGACATAGATCTAGGCACACATCTATAGTTTTCGGGTACAAGTACCCCTAGGACTCGATGGAAGGAAACTGACACACATGACTAACTTGATCATAAGAGTAGAGTCCATAATTTATAATATCATAAGTAGGGATCTCATACTAAGTATGGTTATAAACAATGTATTGCATGGAAAGGATTTCATATCACATGGAAGTACTTGCACAATCTTAATATCATGTTCATTGCATAATCATATTGGCAACACATACCAATAGCATGGAAGGTCATGTGGATTACATAGTTATCATACATTTTGTTCATAAGTAGGATTTTCAAGTAAACATAGCATAATCTCATAAGAATAGTTCATGACTATTCCAACAACATTTACAAGGCACATTATCAACATAGAAGTCACAATTTAGCTATATTGCATGATTTCTAGTTTCTTACGCATTTTATCAAACACCTTACATACACATCTTAAGCATAGGTGAAATCATCAAATTATAAATCATGAACAACCAAATTTACATATTTCCAGCTCATATGATATCATGAAATTCAAAAAAACATATAAAGATTCCATCTTGGGAATCACCCAATATCAACAACATGATCATCAACAGCCAACAATATAAGAATCATACTTTATAATGAAAAAGAGGGTTTTTGAGCTTTATGGATGAAAGGGATCCATAAATTAACTCACGCATAACTTAGAAGGAAGATTCTTGATGATTGACATAGGAAATTCCTTGAAATTGGATCTTCAAGATTAGTTACGTAACCCTAGTTGTTTTTCTCTTTTAGTTCTCTTGGATGATGAGCTTTGAGATGATAATAGGGTTGTAATATGTTTAGAAGCTATATATTTCATAGGGTTAAGTTCAGGGACGTGTAAGGAGTGTTAAAAGACTTAATTACCCTTAAAATAACTCAAAACGGAGTGTTTTTGGCACCTGTAACTAACTTAGGCGGCACCCAAGTGATTGCCTAAGCTAGGTTGGACGGCGCCTAACCAATTGCCTATGTTTGGGTTGGGCGGCGCCTAACCAATCGCCTATCCTTACTGTCTCTCACGAAAATGGGCATAACTTTTCGCTCGGGTATTAGATTAAGGCAAAATTGGTATCGTTGGAAAGCTATTTCGATTCTATACAATTTGGTGGGTCTAAATCAGCCAAAATACCACATTAACATCAAGTTATATTCATTCAAAGATGACCCTTCCAAAATAGAACACTAAATCTTGATGGATTCAAAAACTCTTAGCTTGTATTACCTTAAGTGACTCATATGAACATGCTTAATGCATCATAAGCTATCCTATTACTAGGATATTCATTGTAAGTCATGTACTTAAGTATAAATCACAGGATAGGAGATTTCATACGTAGGAATACTTATTCACTTCCTAGCTTAAAAACATGCGGGGTATTATAATATCTTCCCCTTGGGAACATTCGTCCTCGAATGAGAATTTAATGAGAAGGGATACAAGACAATAGAACCTGAATTGAACATGAAGTACTAAACCTTGGTCTCATGAATGACATGCTAAACATAATGAACTCGCGCATATCTGATGCACGGACAACTGACACATGAATGCATGATTGAGTATGAAACGGTTAATAGGAACTAAGTTTATACTGGAAACATAAACGTAAGGCTGAATAAGATTAAGAAGAACTATTACCTTGAGCTTGATCGAAATTGGCGGGGAAGAGGTGAGGATACTTGGTATGCATATCTGCTTCTGCTTCCCAAGTAGCTCCCTCATAAGACTGATTTCGCCAAAGAACCTTGACTAGAGGGACTTCTTTGTTCCTCAATCTACGAGTCTGATAATCTAAGATTTCAACTGGAATCTCTTCATAGGAGAGGCTGTTCTGAATATCCATGCTTTGAATAGGGACAACAACTACTGGGTCACCTATGCACTTCTTTAGCAAAGAGACATAGAAGACTGGATGGAATGAGGCTAGATCCGAAGGCAACTCAAGTTCATAAGCTACCTTGCCAAAGTGATAAAGAATTCTGAAGGGACCGACATACCAGGGACTGAGTTTCCCTTTCTTGCCGAACCTCTTCACTCCCTTCATGGGAGATATCTTAAGATAGCCATAGTCATTCACCTCAAACTTGAGATCCTTTCTATGAACATCTACATAGGACTTCTGTCGGCTCTGAGCAGCCTAGAGTCTCTCTCTGATAAATTGAACTTTCTCTAAGGCATCGAATACTGAGTCAGGACCTATGATTGAGGCCTCACTAACTTTGAACCAACCAATCAGAGATCTACATTTCCTATAATAGAGAACTTTGAATGAAGCCATCTGAATACTAGAATGATAGCTATTGTTGTATGCAAACACAATCAAAGGCAAGTGGTCGTCCCAACTTCCCTTGAAGTCAATTGCACATGCCCTTAGCATATCTTCAAGAGTCTGAATGGTCCTCTCTTCTTGACCATCTGTTTGAGGATAAAATGCTATACTAAGATGGACTTAGGTACCGAGACCCTTTTGGAATGCTTTCCAAAAGTAAGAAGTGAACTGGGCACCTCTGTCTGAGATGATAGATAGTGGAACACCGTGTAACCTGACTAACTCCCTGATATAGAGTTTAGCATAATCCTCGGCGGAATAAGAATACAAACATGAAGGAAATGAGCTGACTTGGTCATTTATCTATAATGACCTAGACTGAATCATGCTGATGACAAGTTCTAGGCAAACCCATCACGAAGTCTATGTTACCTTCTTCCCACTTCCAAGTAGGAATGGTGAACTCTTTTATGGATCCACATGTTTTCTGAAGCTCTATCTTAACCTGCTGACATGTAGAGCACTTAGCCACAAACTCTGCAATATCTCTCTTCATCCCACTACACCAGTAGATCCCCCGCATATTGTGGTACATCTTAGAGGCCCCTGGATGAATGAAGTATCGCGCACTATGCGCTTCTGCAGGTATTCGCTGCCTCAATTCATCTACACCTGGAACACATAGGCGACCCTAAAAACGAAGAACGCCATCTCCCTCTTGGGAGAAAACCTCGACTTTCTAATTCTAAATTGGCTCTTTGAGCTTGACTAGGCTAGGATCCCTGTCTTATTTCTCTTTCACCTCGGAAACTAGAGATGACTCTGAACTACTATGAACACACACACCACCCTCTGAAGAATCAACTAATCAAACGCCTAGTTTGGTAAGCTGATGGATCTCCTAATCCATCTTTTTCTTACTATCCTCAACTTGAGAAATACTACCCATGGAGAGTCAACTGAGAGTGTCGGCCACAACGTTGGACTTGCCCGGATGATAAAGAACACTCATGTCATAATCCTTCAAGAGCTCTAACCACCTTCTCTGGTGAAGATTGAGATCTTTCTGGGAAAAGACATACTGGAGGCTTTTATGGTCTGTGAAGACATCTACATGAACTCCATAGAGATAATGCCTCTAATTCTTCAAGGCAAAAACTACCGCTGCTAACTTAAGATCATGAGTAGGATAATTCTTCATATGTGTCTTTAATTGTCTGGAGGCGTAGGCTATGACCTTACCATGCTGCATGAGGACACAACCTAAACCCACTCTAGATGTATCACAATAGACTAAAAAACCATCTAAACCATCTAGAATAGCTAGAACTGGAGCGGAGGGGAATCGAGTCTTCAAATCTTGAAAGCTCTTCTCACATAAATCTGACCACTGAAACTTAATCTTCTTCTGAGTCAATCTGGACATGGGATATGAAATAGAAGAAAATCCCTCGACAAATCATCTGTAATAGCCAACAAAACCCAAGAAACTCCTAATATCTGATGGAGATATGGGTCTAGTCCAGTTTCTTACTGTCTTGGTTTTCTGAGGATCTACTCTAATTCCATCACCGAAAACAATATGGCCAAGGAATCCTACTGATATTAGCCAAAATTCGCACTTGCTGAACTTAGCAACTAATTGGTGATCCTTGAGAGTCTGAAGAACAATCCTGAGATGGTTTGCATGATCACGCTCTGTGCCAGAATAGACTAGAATATCATCTATGAAGACTATGACAAACATGTCAAAGTACTACTTGAACACACGGTTCATCAAATCCATAAAAGCTGTAGGGGCATTGGTATGACCAAATGACATGACTAAAAATTCAAAGTGACCATACCGAGTACAGAAAGCTGTCTTCGGATTGTCACATGCTCTAACTTTAAACTGATGATAGCCTGATCTGAGGTCTATCTTAGAGAAATAACTGGCACCCTGAAGTTGGTCGAACAGGTCATCAATCCTGGAAAGAGGATATCTGTTCTTGACCGTGACCTTGTTGAGTTGACGGTAATCAATACACATCCTGAGAGAACTGTCTTTCTTGCGCACGAATAATACTGGCGCACCCCATGGGGAAATCCTGGGTCTGATGAATCCCTTATCTAAGAGATCCTTGAACTTATCTTTCAGTTCCTTAAGTTCTGTTGGTGCCATTCTGTATGGCAGAATAGAAATAGGTTAAGCATCCAGAAGAAGGTCTATGCCGAAGTCTATTTCCCTTTCGGGAGGAATGTCTAGAAAATCTTTAGGAAAGACATCTGAGTATTCATTAACAACAGGGACTGTTTCAAGGCTGGGATATTCAGAACTGGAATCTTTAACATGCACGAGATGATACACATACCCCTGAGAAATCATTTTCCTTACCCGAAGGTAGGAAACAAGTTGACCCCTGAACGCTGAAATGCTACCCTTCCAGTCTAGGACGAGCTCATTTGTGAACTAAAACGTAACTATCCTATTTCTGCAGTAGACTGTGGCATAGTAGGAATGAAGACAATCCATGCCAAAAATGACATCAAAATCAATCATCTCTAACTCCACTAAATATGTGGATGTGGATTTCTAAGATATCATAACCGAGAAGTTCCTATAAACCCACCAAGCTATAATGGTTTTACCCACTGGGGTAGAGACTGAGAAGGGATCTACTAGGACTTCAGGACTGATTCCAAAATCTCCTGCTATGTATGGAGTAACAAAAGACAAAGATGCACCTGGGTCTAGTAAAGCATAAACATGAATATGGAAAATTTGTAATGTACCAGTAAAGACATCAGGAGAATTTTCTTGATCCTGCCGGTACTGAAGAGCATAGAGTCTATTTGGGCGTTGCCTACTGGTAGCACTGGAAATGGCACCCTGCTGGTTCGGGCGATTGGACTAAGCTGTAGAATGATTTTGCTGACCCTGAAGACTTGACTGCAGACACTCCCTAATCCTGTGGCCTTGCTTGCCAAAACCAAAACAGACATCACTACCGGCTCTACAAATTCCCTTGTCGTTCTTACCACAAGTCTGACAAAGGGGATTCGTTCGGGCACTGTTAACACTGCCCTGAGATTTATAGCCTGGCGCTTTGTCTCTATTGACGTCTCTGAACTTCAGTACTGGAGCGCTGGTAGAGGAAGGAGATGGAATTACTGACTTGGAGTGAAATTTTGAACGGTTTCCTCCATCTGACTTGGGGTGAGCAAAGTTGAAATTACCTGACCTTGCTCTCTTGTTCTGCCTCTCCCTAGTGTTAAACTTCTGCTCTTCTACTTGCTGGGCATGGGTCATGAGTCTGGGTAAGGTCATATCACCAATCACCATCGTAGACCTACACTCATTTACCACACTATCGTTGACCCCTGACACGAACTTGCTCATCTTAGCTCTATTGTCTGCAACCAAATGAGGAGCAGACCTAGCTAGCTGAGTAAATCTGAGAGAATACTCCCTAACTGTCATATTACCCTGCCTGAGGTTAATAAACTCAAGAACTTTGGCTTCTCTCAGCTCTTGGGGAAAGAATCTGTCTAAGAAGGTTGTGACAAATTCCTCCCACTCGATAGGGCCTGTATCATCTAACCTCTCAGACTTCTACTGTTTGTACCAGTCATGAGCAACATCCTGTAACTGGTAGGCGGCTAACTTAGCACTCTTAATAGAAGTAACACCCATGATGTCAATGAACTTCTGGACTTGGTCAATGAACTCCTGAGGGTCCTCATCAGACTTATACCCATGGAAAGATAGAGGGTTTATTCCAGTGAAGTCCCGAACCTAGCTGCTTTGAGATTGGCCACTGGATTGGCTAGAATTACTGGTGGCCGTTCATTCTATGCAGCCATTTACTGAGCAAGTATGGTAAATGCTGCTCTAAACTCCGCATGGGAAACATGTTCGCCCAAAGGATCTTCGGGCTGAGGAGCTGGCTGGTTTCTTCTCTTTGGGGCCATGGTCTAGAATAAGAGAAGAATGGATTAGACTGAGAGTTTAACTTGTGATTATGATCACTAGCATGACATGAATAATGAAGAAAGGGGACTGTTCCTAAAACATCTTATAGCCTCTCGCACATAAATGTGGCGCGCAACACACCCATGTACAAGACTCTACTAGATGCATTTTTCAGATTTCCTAGAACTCTATTGAACCTTAGGCTCTAATACAAAGTTTGTAACACCCCAATTCACTGAACCGGAATGCTACACGGTGCTTATGACCCCGAGGGACCACAAGCTAATCCATGACTGATAAAACCATGTGGGTGAAAATACCCAAAATAACTCACGCATACCTTAGAAGGAAGATTCTTGATGATTGACGGAGGAATTTCCTTAAAATTGGATCTTCAAGCTTAGTTATGCAACCCTAGTTGTTTTTCTCTTTTAATTCTCTTGGATGATGATCTTTGAGATGATAATAGGGTTGTAATATGTTTAGAAGCTATATATTTCATAGGGTTAAGTTTAGGGACGTGTAAGGAATGTTAAAAGACTTAATTACCCTTAAAATAACTCAAAACGGAGTGTTTTTGGCACCTGGAACTGACTTAGGCGGCGCCCAAGTGATTGCCTAAGCTAGGTTGTGCGGCGCCTAACCAATTGCCTATCCTTACTGTCTCTCACGAAAATGGGCATAACTTTTTGCTCGGGTATTGGATTAAGGTGAAATTTGTATTGTTGGAAAGCTAATTTGATTCTCTACAATTTTGTGGGTCTAAATTAGCCAAATACCACAATAACATCGAGTTATACTCGTTGAAATATGACCCTTGCAAAATCGAACACTAAAACTTGATGGATTCAAAAAATCTTAGCTTGTATTCCCTTAAGTGACTCATATGAACATGCTTAATACATCATAAGCTATCCTATCACTAGGATATTCATTGTAAGTCATGTACTCATGTATGAATCACAGGATAGGAGATTTCATATGTAGGAATACTTATTCACTTTGTAGCTTAGAAATATGTGGGGTATTACAATGCCATTCCAATCATTCATCACCTTGGAGCAATACCACAACCACCATGATTTATCAAGTCAAATTTTTAGGAATGCCTCGACCCTCGTAGTTTCTAATGAATTCAACACATGACAAAAACGGCCTTCCAAAACCAATTCTTTATCCGTTTAACCATTTATGCAATGCAATAGTTTGGGGGAGTAATCCTAATCATATGGTTTTCCATATTTTAATGACAATTATGCATCTGGGTTGAGGGAAATACAATTTCCCAAACGAATTCCAAACCAAAATCATCCATTTGGGGGAGTTTCTCCACCCCCATCCCATATTACCATACCCATGCATCCAATTAGTTCAAAAACCACCAATAGCATAAATAATGCATATAAAATTATAGTAATACCATTAAAACAACTATCATCAAAAACTCTCAACCCAAGTTCAAAACCAACACTCAAAACCACATGAATATCAATATTACATGCCATGAATAAAATACATATTTGTAGGGAAGCGATACATGCCTCAGATATCAAGAGTTATGGAGAAGAAACCACACATTAAGCCCTAGGAAGCCAACCTTGAGAAATCCTAGATTTGTTCTTGACTTTAGAGAGAGTAAAGAGTAGTTTGTTATTGAGTAATAAGGAGTTCTGGGGTCTCTTTGGGTATTTTATGTCGTGGGTTATAATTGGGAAAAGAGATAAATGAACAAAGTACCCTCAATTAAAACACTAAAAATTTATCGGCCAGTCTTTACAGGTCATGTGATGACTCATAGTGACTGGCTGCGAGTCATCACCTAGACTAGCAGTCTCGGAAGAAAGATGAGGTATCCAATCTGGTATAAATACAACTAACACTTAATGACTCGTATAGTGTCCTTACAACTCATTAGGTGCTAGTCTTAACCAAGAAAGAAGCAAGGATAATTCCTCACCAGTTTGATAATAATTCTACCCTACAACTCATGCTGAGTCTTCGCAGCTCGTTGGATAAGTTGCCACCTGGGCAGTGAGCTCGAAACTCAAAAAATTTCCGAGGCCAAAAATTCGGGTTGTTACAATTTCCCCCATAGGATAATTCATCCTTGAATGATGTGTAGGGACTTATTGAAGCCTTAGAAGTGCGAAATAAAGGATGTAGCTTCACGTTAGGAATACTTCATCAACAAAACATACATAAGCACCAACGTAAATTAGCTTTATTACACCACCAAGTAAATCTTATATGGGGGAATAATGCTATAATAAGACATGAAATAGTCATGATCTAGGGTATTAGTTCTATGTAACACCTATACAGGACATGAATTGACATTGTCGTAGGATGTAAGAATATAATAGAAGCATTCTCCACCTTAAATAATATATTTGATAGACCTTAAATATAGCTACACTTCCTCCATTATGCTTTCAGCTATGAATATAACACTTTACACATGGAACTTATATAGTATATTGAGATGTGGAGGACATACCATCCTTAGTTCTCAGATAAGAAGCAATAGATCCTACCGGGAATCCTTTATCTATTTCTAGAATGTAGAAATGTCAGGATCTTGTAGGAAGTGTAGCTATGATAGTGGAGGAAGTGTGGCTATATTTAAGCATACTTAAAACCTAGGGGGTAAAGTGTAGTCCCTACTAATACATTCAATAACATGAACTAGGTACACATGGCACCTACGTACTTAAAACCTCATCTAATAAGAGGCTACATGGGGTTCAACATATTCTTATAAACTTAATGCTCTTAACCACCAAATAAATTAGTACCAATTTATCGCTTCAACAACAAACCTCTGGTATCTATCACAATTACCCACTCCAATATTTCATAAGTTCTCAACCTAATCTATTTCATATATCATATCAAGCCTACTAATTTATTCCCACAAATCTCGTATCACTATCCTTAATCTAACATTCTTATCACCACCATCAATTTATAAGGTTCAAAATAGGATATAGCAAAAATCATGTACCACCAATGAAATATCCCGCTTAATATACTATTCCATCTAATGGAAAAATCAATGTAAAATTCCTTATTTAACTTAGCTACGTCCCACAAGAACATTCTTCTTCACAACAACTATAGTTGATTACTAATAGTCTATACACATCTAAATAGGCCCATCTATCTCACATACAAAAAAACAAGAAAGAACTAAGGGAGATAAACAAGGATGGACGAAACCATTTTAATTGTTCTTTAAGCTCCTTCAACTCAGCCAGAACCATTATATAGACAGGGATAGAAATAGGATGGGTGTTTAGTGGGAGATCAATCTCAAAGTCTAGTTCCTATCGGGAGGAATACTAGGAAGATCATTCTGAAACACCTTATAAAATTTGTTAACCAAGAGGACAAATTGCAAAGAGGGACTTTCAAAACCAAAATCCTCAACCTAAACTAGATGTCATAGACACCCCATAGAAATAAAATTTTGGGATTTAATATAGGAAATAAATCTTCCCTTAGGTACTAGACAACTCTCTTCCCACTCAGTCTCTAGTTTATTCAAGAATTTGAAACTAAACTTATGGGTCCTAGAATCTAATCTTAGCATGAATGAAGCCAATCTATCCTAATGTAACATCAAAATACTCTATATCCAACTCTATTAGGTCCACCAATATCTCTCTATGAAAGATGGATACCACACAACCCATATGGACCATTCTAGCCATAATAGAATCACTCATTGGGGTAGATGCAGAGAAGGGATCAAAAAATGCACTCAAAACCAAAACCAACATGAATAGCAATATAAGGGGTCACTTAAAAAAGGGTAAACTATGGGTCAAGTAAATAATAGACATCACGAGATAAAATCTTTAACATACCAGTAACAACATTAGGAGATGCCTCAAATTCCTGACGGGTGGAAAAAGCCTAAAGATCATTACGACTAGTAACATTACCAAAAGTAGAAATCTTTGGTGTATGATATGATAAAGTAGAAAGTAAAACTTTATTGGATCCAGAAGAAACCTTAGCCGGATAGTGTCGCTGTAAATGCCCCAAATGACCATAATTAAAGCATAAGTTCTTCCCCTTAACACCATAGCCATAGTAAGGATAGTCTATAAGGAGGATAGAATGGGGCTGACTGGGATCCACTAGCTTGAAATTGGGCACATTAGTACTTAAACCCACTATTATTCTAATAACAATGATCACAAGAAGACATAGGATAAGGTGAACTATTAGTCAAATAGAAAATCCCCTAATTCCTCTTCTTAGTCCTTTGTTTCCTATTTCTACCATTATTTTGCTAACCCCCACCCTGCTAAGAATATCTTAACTTCTTGATCTACCTCTTTTCTATATTTTCATATTTTCTCCTCCTATTAATAAGAGCAGACTGGCGTGACAAGGAGGTCACTATCTGGGTTAACAGATGACTAAAATGATCGACCTTTGCATTAGACACATCACCATGGGATGTTGAGACATAAGAATCATCAGCCTGAGAAGCCCAAGAAGGATGATTAAAAATTGGTGGAACTCCATAAGGGGTAGTACAATTAGGAAAATAGACCCTAGACCAAGTTTATACTCCATAAACAGGATAAGGTCCATCCATATCATCCTTAAGTAGGATAGAAGAGTTTTTACGAGCATCAAATTATGAGGATGCATGATCTGAAATGAGATTAAATAGAAGTTAGAGAGTTTTCAAGATCATAGACTCTATATCCCAAAAATAGAACACAAGGAAGGGAAACATTCCTAAATACCTCGTACCCTCTCCCTCATAAGTGTGGTGTTCTACATAGCCATAAAAGAGAGTCTACTTTACATGGATTTGTGGATACCCAATGACCATGAATCCAGTCACTGATACCAAGCATGTCATGACCTAAACCAGGGCATAGTTATGATAGTTATCTCAAGTATGCCAAGAACACAAAACCACCCCCCATTAGTCTTTCCAACCATAGTAAAATATAACTAGCAGAGGATGAGTTCTAAATATATAACAAGATATAACTAAATTTTGAACATATAAGAAGATAGATAAATTAATACTAAGAGAGATATAAGCACCCATAACATAATCTACCCATACTTTGTCCACATCTAAGAAACCAAATTCCAACCTAAGTCAAGATATACCCCGAACATAGAAAAAAATCTACGAAAATAGTCTAAGACATAAGTAAACATAAGATCATGAAATAAGGGCCTTTCAGAGAAGGGATGCTCAGAACTTCAAAGCTGAGTCATAGAAAATACAGAATTCACCTACCATAATATAAGGAATTAGAAGTGTATTCAAACCCTATATCACATGGAAATACGTTATTCAGAGATGGTTAGTAGCGTGAATGATAATATGTAACTCAGGGAAGGGATAAGATAATTACATGATCAATTTGTTCAAAATTATTCCAAAACCATATTAACCTAATCATATACATATATATAAATAATATGTCAGGATAGGGAACAACGTTTAGCATGCTAGTTAAAAATATTAACCTGGACTGTGTTGCTCAAACTATGATCTATACCCATGAGCTATTTTGGTCCAGCTCTCTCCCTATTAAAAAAGTCCTAGTGTGTGTTAGCCACATAAAATTAGGTATTAGGAAAAATCATTGAATGCCCCAACCCCACGTTATCTAGGATATATATATATATAAGTGTGAACTATGCACCATGTCGTCAATACCCCCACATTAGAAAAGACAGTTGCTAGTGTTCGTCCTTCTGAGGACTAGCACCTTCATGGTAAGCTACACAATCCCCCATTAAGACCAATTAAAATAGTTTAGACATTCTCAATCAATAACCTAGAATTATCTATTATGGCATATACTATTGGTATTGTCACACCAATTATGCTTGCAAGATAATATCATTATGCTGTTCTAATTATTTATCACCATGGAGGAATTCCTCGACCCTTATGGTTTATCAAGTCAAATTTGGGGAAATGCCTTAACCCCCGTAGTTATATTAATTCAACAAATGACCAACAAGGCCTTTTTAAACAATTTCTTTAATCTATTTAACAATTCTTTCAATGTTATAGTTTAGGGTAGTAATCCAAATCAAGTTATTATCCATATTTCAAAGCCAATTTTCCAAGCGGGTTGAAGGCAACACAAATTCCAAAACCAATTACAAACCAAAATCATCAATTTGGGGGAGTGTGTTGACCCTCATTCCATATTACCATACCCATGCACCAAATCAGTTTAAGAACCATCAATAAAGTATAAACAATTCATATACAATCATGAGAACATCATTCAAACAACAATCATCGAAAACCCTCAACTCAAGCCCCAAAACAAATATTTTAAACCATGTGAATATCAACATTGGATGGCATGAATAAAACTTAAGTTTTTAAGGAAGATATACATACCTTAGATATAAAGAGTAATGGAGAAGAAATCACACTTTAAGCCCTAGATGATCAACCTTGAGAAATCCTAGCTTTGTTGTTGACTTGGCAATTTAAGAGAGTAAAAAGTAGTTTGTAATTTAGTAATGAGGAGTTATGGGGTTAGTTAAGGTATTTTATGTCATGGGTTACAATTGGGGAAAGAGATAAATAACCAAAGTACCCCATTTTAAAAAATTAAAAATTTACCACCAATCTTTAGGGTCATATGATGACTCATAATGTCTAACTACGAGTCATCACTTGGACTCATGGTCTGGGCTAAAAAATGAGGTATCCATACTATTTTAACTATGACTAATACTAAATGACTCATACAGCGTCCTTACGACTCGTTAGGTGCTAGTCATAACAAAGGTTGAAGCAAGGAAAATTCCTCTCTTGTTTAACAATAATTTAACCCTATGTCTCATACTGATTCTTCTAGACTCGTTAGGTATGTCGTTACCTGGGCAATGAGCTTAAAACTCAAAAACTTTTTAAGGCTAAAAATTCAATGTGTTACATTTTATTTGGCTAAGTGTGTCTCCTTAGGAAGCTCTTATATTGTTTATGAAGAAGGAAGATAATTCTATTTGGATGTGTATTGCTTCTAGGAAGCTTAATAAGGTGATAGTGAAAAATTGTTACCTAATTCCTTAGATTAATGATTTGTTTGACCAATTTCAGGTTCCAGCCTTATTTTCTATGATTAATTTGTAATCTGGTTACCATCAATTGAGGATTCAGGTAGAGAAAGTCTCAGAGACAACTCTTAGGACTCGTTATGGTCATTGTGAGTTTTTAGTAATGTTTTTTGGGTTTACTAATGCCCCATCCATGTTCATGGATTTGATAAACAAAGTGTTTAGGCTATTTGGACTCCTTTGTGATCATGTTCACTCATAACATACATGTGTATTTTAGGAGTAATGAGGAGCATATGCAGTATTTAAGGATCGTTCTCCAGACTTTAGGATATATTTTACTTTTTACCAAGTTATTCAAGTTTAAGTTTTTGCTTGATTTGTTGAAATTTCTTAAAATGTAGTTTCTGAAGTTATTATGCCAGACTGTAATACCCTAAAGATTTCTAGAAAAATTTCATCCCATGAAGGCTTAGTATTATCTTCTCAAATAAATGATAATTATTCTATGAGGAACTTTCAAGATTTTCAATTTTCGTCATGTGGAAAATTCTATAAGATTTCCATCGATATATGATTTGCTTAAATTTGAAAACCGGGTAAGAAGTTATGACTATTTCAAGTTTCCATCGTAAAATAGCACCATATTCGTCAGTGGCACGCCACGCCATAAGAGGAAATGACATTTGTCAATTTCCAGTAGTTGTCCACGATTATGGCGCGTTGCGCCAACACTCAAATTCAGAATTGTCCTTTTTCCAGTGTCTCAGTGCGATTTCCCCCGCGTCACGCCGGGGGCCCATTTTGGAAAAATTTTACTAAAATTAAAAGACACATCCAGGGTTAAAAGGGTCAATTTTCTACCCCTATATAAACCCAATAACACCTGATTTATCTATTCTTCACCCAAAATATACTATTTTCTCTCAAGTTTCTCTCAAGAACAAGCTAGGGTTTGTATTGGGAATTCAAATTGAAGAAGGTTTCACCATCAATCTTTATGAAATCATGAACTAAGGTATGCATAGTGTTCATTCATGGACTCCTTTCATCCATGAAGACCACAAATCCCTTTTCTAAATTCAAGTTGTGGATTTCTTTATGAATTTAATGTTGGGTTAGTTTTGTTTATGTTGAGAATGATAAATTGAATTTAAATCCATGTTGGGTGATCAATTTTATGTGGAACTGATTTGTATAGATGTATATTCATGTGAACCTATGAATAAACCCTAGGATGATGAAATTAGAGATGAATCATGATGATTAATTGTTGTATAATATTATCTATATGTGTTATGCCTACCATGTGTTTGATTAAATGCCTAGATGAAGGAACAATGCCCAACTAGTATGATATCATCAAATCCTCATCTATGTACCAGTTGTTCCTATCGCATGTTTTGATGGAATGCTTCTATAAATGTATTATGGATTATGATGTTAGTTATATGTTCAAGTAAGTTATGCTTGGTCAGTTTCCTTCAATCGAGTCCTGGGGGTACTTGTACCTAAAACATTAGTTGTGTACCTAAAGCCATGTAATATTTTCACGATACTCTCAGTCAAGCCATGATCCTTAGACTTTAGATAGTCTTATGACTCAGGAAATCTCCATGATCTCATGAACTCAGTCAGTTGTCAGATATTAATAATATTTCATCAGTTAACGGAATTCAGTAACTCAGCCCATGTTTCGTTCAGTAAATCATGTTCAGTGTCCATTCATATGGGAGTAGAAATTAGCACCGAGTGAACCCAAGGATGGGGACACACACACTATTAGATGAGGGTGTGATACTTAGCAGTCATCCTTGCGTTCCAAAATTATGTAGCCAGCAAAGGTTGAGACATCAACACTATCGATGAGGGTTGATGAGGTGGATAAGTATTGTCAGATAAGGGCCCCACCATATTCATATAAGGGACACTATCAGATAAGGGTCGCCTACAGCTTGTCCTTACCAGTGCGCGGTATTGACACTCTTCCAATTAGGGTTATAGATTGGACCCTATCTCAGCCATAATGGCATATCAGGAGTATGTTGGTTAAATACTACCTCCCATATTTTTAGTAACAGTCTCAGTAAAAGACTCAAATAGTTCATCAGATTCAAGACTGTTAGATAGAGTCAACTCAGATACAGTAAAGAACTCAGATAGTTCCATCAAATTCAGGACTATCAGATATAGTCACCCAAGTTATCAATTACTATTACGTATTTATGTATGTATTTTGCATTCATGTTAGACAGTCAGCTAACATTATTCATGCATTTTAACCCTTGAATTAGCCTACATCATATGTATACTCAGTATATTTCACTGTACCGACGCATTTGTGCTATGGTGCTTTCTTTTATGTTACATCATAGTTTTAGAGACGCGAGTTCCAGATCAGCAGTAGATTCCAGTCTTAGAAGTCAGAATAGAAGTGATCCTTATCCTTTGAGGACATGATTGTTTCTCCACTATTTTATTAATTAGTTATTAGTTGGAGTTAATTGGGGACATATCCAATCAACTCCTTATTCAGATTATTTAGACAGTAGAGGCTTTAAGACTAGATGCAAACTATTATGTTTCAGACTTCAATGTTTACATTTTTGTTTTGGGTATTACATTACCCCACAGATGTTATCTCATCCATGTTATGTTTTGTATTACACCTTATGGCCTTTCAGTGTATATTTCCATATTATTTAGTATTTTAGGCAGTATACATGTATAGATATTAGTCATGGGTTAGCTTATGGTCCTTCGGGGTAATAAGCACCATGCAGAATTTCGGTTTAGCAAATTGGGGGGTTACAAAGCTGGTATCAGAGCCAGGTTCAATAGATTCCTAGAAAGTCTAAAAGCCACATCTAGTAGAGTCTCGTGCATGGGTGTGTTGCATTCCATATTTATCTGCATGAGGCTATGAGATGTTTAGGAATAGTTTCCCTTCTTTCAGTATTCATGTCATGCCAGTGAGCATAATCATAAGTCAATCTCCCAGTCTAATCCACTTCTTCTCTTTATTTCAGAATATTTCTCCTAAGAGAAGAAATCAGTCAGCCCCTCAGCCCGAAGAAACTTTGGCAATCATGTTTCTCATGTGGAGTTCAGGAATGCATTGACCACTTTTGCTTAGTCAGTAGCTACCCATAATGAGAGACCATCTATCATTCCGGCCAACCCAATGGCCAACTCAGTTGCAGCTAGGATTTAGGAATTCACCCGAATAAATCCTCCGTCCTTCCACAGGTATAAAGTAGATGAGGACCCTCAGGAATTCCTAGATTAGGTGCATAAGGTGACAAACATCATAGGGGTGACTACTATTTAGAGTGCTGAGCTAGTTGCATATCATTTGTAGGATGCAGATCATACTTGGTTCAAACATTAGAAATCAGAAAGGTCAGATGATGCAAGTCCTATAGAGTGGGAGAAGTTTGTCACTGCATTCTTAGACAGATTCTTTCCCCCAGAGCTTAGAGAGGCTAAGGTACTAGAATTTATCAACTTCAAGCAGGGAAATATGACAGCGAAAGAGTATTCTCTAAAGTTTACTCAATTAGCCAGATATGCCCCTCATACAGTTGCAGACAACAAAGCTAAGATAAGTAAGTTTGCTTTAGGGGTAAATGATAGTGTGGTTAATGAGTACAGATCCACCATGATAAATAGTGACATGACTTTAGCCAGACTTATGAACCATGCTCAGCAGATAAAGGAGCAGGAGATTAAGCAGAGGGAAAAATAGGATAAGAAAGCTAGGACAGGTAGCTTTAATTTAAGTCAGCCTAAATTAGAAGGAGGAAACCATTCTTAGTTTCGTCCTAATTCATTAGTTCTACCTCCTTCTTTATACAGTGCTCAAGCTCCTAAGTTTAGAGATAGAGTACCAAGCTCTAAGTCTTAGGGCAGTGTCAGGAATGCCAGAACTAATCCCCTTTGTCAGACTTGTCATAAGAACCATAAGGGTGCTTGCAGAGCTAGCAGCGATGTCTATTTTGATTATGGCAAGCCATGCCATAGAGTTAGAGACTGCCCTTAAACAGGTTATCAAAGTCATCTCCGCTCCTCAGCTCAGTTCGGTAGCTCAAATCTGCAGGGTGCCACCATCAGTGCTACTAGCGAGCAATGCCCAAATAGAGTATATGCTTTTCAGACCCAACAAGATCATGAAATTTTTCCTGATGTAGTTACTGGTACATTATAGATCTTTCATGTTCATATTTACGCTTTAATAGATCCAGGAGATTTTTTGTCTTTTATTACTCCCTATATAGCAGTTGATTTCAGAATTTGTCCCAAAATTCTAGCAGAGCCCTTCTCAATCTACCCCAGTGGAAAAAACCATCATAGCCCGGCAGGTATACAAGAATTGGCCTATTATGATATTTTAGAAAGTCACTTCAATAGATGTAGCCGAATTAGAGATGACTTATTTTGATGTCATTCTCGATATAGATTAGCTTCATTCCTTCTATGCCATAGTTGACTGCAAAAATAGAATAGTCCAGTTTTAGTTTCCAAATGAACCCGTCCTTAAGTGGAAGGTTAGTGTATCCGCTTTCAGTGGTCAGCTTGTTTCCTACCTTTGGGAAAGAAAAATGATATCTAAAGAATGTTTCTATCATTTTGTTTGAGTTAAGGACACTAGTTCTAAAACTTCCAGCCTTGAATCAGTCCTAGTAGTGAATGAATATTCAGATGTCTTTCTCAAAGATCTTCTAAGAATTCCTCCTAAAAGGGAAATAACTTCGGTATTGACCTTCTTCCAGATACTCATCCTATCTCTATTCTACCATACAAAATGGCACCAGCAGAACTCAGAAAATTGAAAGAATAATTGAAGGATCTCTTAAATAAGGGATTCATTAGACCTAGCATTTCCCAGTGGGGTACACCAGTCTTATTCATGCAAAAGAAAGACGGTTCTCTTAGAATGTGCAATGATTACCATCAACTCAATAAGGTCACAGTTAAGAACAAGTATTCTCTTCCCAGAATCGATTGCTTGTTTGACCAACTTCAGGGTGCTATCTATTTCTCTAAGATAGACCTCAGATCCAGCTATCATCAGCTCAGAGTTAGAGAAAGTGACATTTCAAAAATAGCTTTCCATACTTGGTATGGTCACTTTGAATTCTTAGTCATGTCATTTGGTCTTACCAATGCCCCAGCAGTTTTGATGGAATTGATAAACCGCGTGTTCAAGAAGTACTTGGACATATTCATCATATTCTTCATAGATGATATTCTGGTTTATTCTCACACTGAGTGCGATCATAAAGACCATCTCAGAACAGTACTTTAGAATCTTAGAGATCATCATCTATTTGCCAAATTCAATAAGTGCAAATTTTGGCTAAGATCAGTAGCATTTCTTGGTCACATCATTTTCAATGACGGAATTAGAGTTGATCCTCAAAATACCAAAGCAGTAAGAAACTGGCCAAGACCTATCTCTCCATTAGATATCAGGAGTTTCTTAGGTTTGGCTTGCAATTACAGATGGTTTGTTGAAGGATTTTTATCTATTGTATCCCCTATATCTAGATTGACTCAAAAGAAAGTCAAGTTTCAGTAGTCAGACCCTTACGAGAAGAGTTTTTAGGAGTTGAAGATTAGACTTACCTCAACCCCTGCCTTAGCTCTTCCAGATGGTTTAGTTGGGTTCGTGGTGTATTATCATGCATCTAGATTAGGTTTGGGTTGTGTCCTCATGTAACATGGTAAGGTCATAGCCTACGCCTCCAGACAGCTTAAGCCCCATGAGAGGAATTATCCTACTCATGATCTTGAGTTAGCAGCCGTAGTCTTTGCATTGAAGATTTGGAGGCATTATCTCTACAGAGTTCATGTAGATGTCTTCACAGATCACAAGAGTCTTCAGTATGTCTTTTCTCAAAAAAATCTTAATATTCATCATAGAAGGTGGTTAGAGCTCTTGAAAGACTATGACATGAGTGTCCTCTATCATCATGGCAAGGCCAACGTAGTTGCCGATGCTATCAGTAGGCTATATATCAGTAGTTTTTCACTTGTGGAGGATAGTAAGAGAAAGTTAGCTTAAGAAGTCCATTAGCTTGCCAGACTAGGCATTCACTTAGTCGATTCTTCAGAGGGTGGTGTATGCGTTCAGAGTATTTCAAAATTATCTCTAGTCTCCGAGGTAAAAGAAAAGCAAGATAGAGATCCCCAGCCTTGTAAAGTTGAAAGAGTCAGTTCAGGATTAGAAAGTAGAGGTTTTCTCCGAAGGGGCAGATGGTGTTTATCATTGTCAGGGTCATCTCTGTGTTCCAGGTATAGACGACTTAAGGCAGTGAATTCTTTCAAAAGCACATTGCGTACGCTACTCTATTCATCAAGGGTCCATAAGATGTACCGCGACTTGCAAGAAATCTATTGGTGGAGTAGGATAAAGAGAGATATTGTAGAGTTTGTGGCTAAGTGCTCTTAATGTTACCAAGTTAAGAGAGAGAATCAGAAGCCTAGTGGGTCCATGCAAGAGTTCAGTATTCCTACTTGGAAGTGGAAAGTTGTGAACATGGACTTCATGACGGGTTTGCCTCGAACTCATCATCAGCATTATTTAGTTTGGGTCATTATCGATAGAATAACCAAATCAGCTTATTTCCCTCCAGTTCATACGTCTTATTCAGCCAGGGAATATGCCAAACTCTATATCAACGATTTGGTTAGATTGCACGGTTTTTCATTGTCCATTATCTCAGAAAGAGGTATCCAATTCATCTCTCATTTCTGGAAAGCGTTCTAAAAGGGTCTCGCTACCCAAGTTCATCTTAATACAATCTTCCATCCTCAGATAGATGGTTAAGCAGAAAGAACCATTCATACTTTAGAAGATATGCTAATGGCGTGTGCAATTGATTTCAAGGAAAGTTAGGATAAACACTTGCATTTGATTGAGTTTGCATACAACAACAGCTATTATTCCAGTATTCAGATGGCTCCATTCGAAGATCTCTATGGTAGGAGATGAAGATCTCCAATTGGTTGGTTCAAAGTTAGTAAGGCCTTAGTTAGAGGTCCTAACTTAGTATTCGACGCCTTAGAAAAGTCTAGTTAATCAGAGAAAGAATTTGGGGTGCTCAGAGCCGATAAAAGTCTTATACAGATGTTCGTAAAAAATACCTCAACTTTGAGGTTGGTGATTATGTCTATCTAAAGATCTCTCCTATGAAGGGTTTGAAGAGATTCGGCAAGAAGGGAAAGCTCAGTCCCTGATATGTCAGTCCCTTTAAGATTCTCCATTATTTCTTTAAGGTAGCTTATGAGCTTGAATTTCCTTCAGATATACCCTCAGTTCATCCAGTCTTCCATGTCTTTTTGCTCAAAAAGTGTATAGGTGACCCACCAGTCGTAGTCCCTATTTAGAGCATTGATGTTCAAAAAAGTCTCTCTTATGAAGAGATTCCAGTTGAAATCTTAGACTATCAAACTAATAGATTGAGAAACAAAGAAGTCCCTCTAGTTAAAGTTCTTTGGTGAAATCAGTCTGTCCAGGGAGCTACTTGGGAAGAAGAAGCAGACATGCATACTAAGCATCCTCACCTATTCTTCGCCAACTCAGATCAAGCTTAAGGTAATAGTTCTTCTTAAGCTTACTCAGTTTCATGATCAGTGTTGATCACGAACTTGGTATTCAGTTTCATGTTCATGTTCCCAGTAAAAACTTGGTATCAAGTACCATTGCATATTCAGTCATGTATTCATGTATCAGCTCAGTTATATAATTTTCCATCAGAAATGCATTCTCATTGCGAGAAACTTAGTTCCTCAGAACATTCAGTCATGCATTCATGAATCAGTTACACATGCATCAGATATGCATGTTCAGTATGTTATGTTCAGCTTGTTAGTCATGAGACCATGCTCCATTTATCCATGTTTAGTTTATGGTCAGCTTATTGTTTCTCCTCTCAATCAATCTCATACAAGGATAAATGTTCTCAAGGGGGATATATTGTAACACCTCAAAGATTTCTAGAAAAATTTCATCCCAAGAATGCCTAGTATTAGCTTCTAAAGTGAATGATTATTATTCCATGAGAAATTTTCATGATTTTCACTTTTTGTCATGTGGATAATTCAATTAGCTTTCCATTGATATATGATTCGCTTAAATCCAATAACTGGGTAAGAAATTATGACTATTTCAAGTTCCCATCATAAAATAGTGATATATTAGTCAGTGGTGCGCCGTGCAACAAGAGAAAATGGCATTTGGTAATTTCCTATAGGTGTCAGTGATTATGACGCATCGTGCCAACACTCAAATTTAGAATTGTCCTTTTTCCAGTGTATCAGTGCGATTTCCCCCGCGTCGTGCCAGGGGCCTAGTTCGGGAAAATTTTATTGAAATAAAATGATGCATCCAGGGTTAAAAGGGTCAATTTCCTACCCCTATTTAAACCCAATAACACGTGATTTACCTATTCTTCAACCAAAATATATGATTTTCTCTCAAGTTTCTCTCAAGAACAAGCTAGGGTTTCTATTGGGGATTCAACTTCAAGAAGGTTTCATCATCAATCATGACAAAATCATGAACTAAGGTATGTATAGTGTTCATTCATTGTCTCCTTTTGTCCATGAAGCCCAAGAATCCGTTTTCAAAATTCAAGTTGTGGATTTCTTTATAAATTTCATGTTGGGTTAGTTTTGTTTATGTTGAGAATGATCAATTGAATTCAAATCCATGTTGGGTGATCAATTTTATGTGGAATTGATTTGTGTAGATGTATATTCATGTGAACCTATGAATAAACCCTAGGATGATGAAATTAGAGATGAATCATGATGATTAATTGTTGTATAATATTGTCTATATGTTCTATGCCTACCATGCGTTTGATTAAATTCCTAGATAAAAGAACAATGCCCAACTAGTATGATATCATCAAATCCCCATGCATGTACAAGTTGTGCCTATCACATATTTTGATGGAATGCTTCTATAAATGTATTATAGATTATGATGTTAGTTATATATTCAAGTAAGTTATACTTGGTTAGTTTTCTTCTATCGGGTCCTGGGGGTACTTGTACCTAAAATATTAGCTTTGTACCTAGAACTATGTTATGTTTTCACGATAGTCTAATTCAAGCCATGATCCTTAGACTTCAGATAGTCTTATGACTCAGGAAATCTCCATGATCTCATGAACTTAGTCAGTTTTTAGATATCAGTCATATTCTATCAATCACTGAAATTCAGTAACTCAGTCCATGTTCAGTTCAGTAAATCATGTTCAGTGTTCATTCATATGGGAGTAAAAATTAGCATCGAGTGAACCCAAGGATGGGAAAACACACTATCAGATGAGGGTGTGATCCTTAGCAGTCATCCTTACATTTTAGAACTATATAGCCAGCATAGGTCAAGACATCAACACTGTCAATGAGGTTTGATAAGGTCGATAAGCACTGTCAGATAAGGGCCCCACTATTCTTATTCAGGGGACACTATCAGATAAGGGTCGCCCACAGCATGTCCTTACCAGTGGCACGGTATTAACACCCTTCCAATTGGGGTTACAGATTTGACCCCATCTCAGCCATAATAGCGTATCAGGGGCATGTCGGTTAAATACTACCTCCCACAGTTTCAGTACCAGTTTCAGTAAAAAAACTTAGATAGTTCATAAGATTTAAGACTGTCAGATACAGTCGACTCACATACAGTAAGGAACCCAGATCATTCCATCAGATTCAGGACTGTCAGATATAGTCACCCATGTTATCAGTTATAGTCACGTATTTCTATACTCGTTCTCATATTTATGTTAGAAAGTCAGCTAGCATTATTGATGAATGTTAACCCTTGCATTAGCGTACCTCACATGTATACTCAGTACATTCCATTGTACTAATGCATTTATGCTATGGTGCTTTCTTTTATGTTACACCATAGGTTCAGAGACACGAGTTCCAAATTAGCAGTAGATTCTAATCTCAGCAGTCAGAGTAGAAGTGAGTCATCATCCTTTGAGGACATGATTATTTCTCCACTATTTCATTGATTAGTTATTAGTTAAAGTTAGTTGGGGACATGTCCCATCAGCTCCTTATTCAAATTATTCAGACAGTAGAAGCTTTCAGACTAGATGTAGACTATTATGTTTCAGAATTCAGTATTTACAATTTTTTTAGGTATTGTATTACCCCCACAGACGTTATCTCATCCATGTTATGTTCAGTATTGAACCTTATGGCCTTTCAGTGCATATTTCCACATTATTTAGTATTTTATGCAGTATACAGGTACAGATATCAGTGATGGATTAGTTTGTGGTCCTTGGGGTCATGAGCACCATGTAGCATTCCGGTTTAGCAAATCAAAGTTTTACACAAGCCAAGATTGAGGCTATTCGTGATTAGGCTAGACCTACATCTTTGACTGAGGTTTATAGCTTTATTTGTTTGGCTGATTATTACAGATGCTTTGCTACTATGTTAGCCTCAATGAACCAATTGGTTCAAAAGAATGTTCCTTTTTGATAGCTCGAGTAGTGTGAGTCGAGCTTTAGAAAGATTAGGACTTTCTTACTTTAACTCTTGTGTTAGCTCTTTCTTATGAGGGTGATGGATTCCCTGTGTTTTGTAATGCTTTTGGTGACTATCTTGGTTGTGTTTTTATGCAGCTGGGTCGTGTTATTACTTATTCTTTTAGATAGCTTAAGTTCCATAATTACAACTACCCCACTCATGATTTAGATTTGGCGGTGGTAATTTTCGTACTTAAGATTTGGAGGCATTATTTATATAGTGTACATTGTGAGATTTTCACCGATCACCACAATCTTAAGCATCTTATGACCCAAAGAGAGATCAATACTCAATAACATAGATGGATGGAGTTTTGTATGGACTATAATATTTTCATCTTATATAATCCAGGTAAGGTAAATATGGTAGCATATGCCTTGAGCCATAAGTTATTAAGTATTGGTATCTTAGCTTTTATTTCAGTTTCTTATAGGTTGTTCGCATGAGGCATTCAATCATTAGCTAAATTAATGGTTTACCTTAATATTTTATATCCTAAGAGGATTTTGGATAGTGTGGAATAAAGATCCTCACTATTTGATCAAATTTATGATCATCAATATGAGGATAGCAAGTTTTACTTCCTTCGTGATCATGTGTTGAGTGGTGTATCTTAGTGGCACACTATTGATTCTGAGGATATTTTAAGGTTTAATGGTCGTATTTTTGTTCCTTAGATTGATTACTTGATTTGATTAATTTAGCATAAGTCTCATAAATCTTGATATTCTATTCACCCAAATACATCTAAGATGTATAGGAATTTGAGACAACAACATTGATGGTGTGGTATGAAGAAAGATATGGTAGACTTTATAGATCGTTGCCTTTGTTGTAAGTAGGCAAATGTTGGGCATTAGAAACCAGGTAGTTTTACTCAGAGGTTACCCATTCATGAGTGGAAATGGGAATAGATTACTATGGATTTTGTTAGTGGTTTGCCTTGTTTTTCCCATGGATCAGATGATATTTAGGTTATTATAGATTGTTTGACCTATTCAACATATTTTATTCTATTCAGATGACTTTCAATGCTGAGAGGTTAGCCCATATCTATTTTTGATAGATAGTCCATTTGCATGGGGTTTTCTATCATTATAGACCATAGATCTGTGTTTACTTTGAGGTTTTGGAGAATTTTAGGAGTTGTTGGGCACTCAAGTGGATCTGAGTACAACCTTTCATCTACAGATCGATGTATAGTTCAAGCATACTATTTAGGTTCTCAATGACATGCTCCAAGCTTGTGTTATGGATTTTGGAGGCTTTGACTTGGAAGAGATTGTATATAACAACAGCTATCATTCAAGTATTGAGATGGCTCTTTTTGAGGCTTTGTGTCATAGGAGACATCATTATCTAGTTGGATGGTTTGAGACTTCCAAGGTTAGGCCTAGTGGTATAGCTATGCTTCAGGAATTATTTGATAGAGTCACAGTAGTTTAGGATAGGTTAAGAGCAGCTTATAGTAGGCAAAAGGCCTATACAGACCATAGGCTTCATGCCTTGAGATTTGGAATCAGTGATAGCATATTTCTCCATATCACCCATACAGGGAGTGATGAGGTTTATGAGGAAGGTTAAGCTCAGTCCGAGGTATATTGGACCTTTTGAGATTCTTTGCACAATTGGTAAGGTAGCCTATAAGTTAGATTTACCTATTTATTTTGTTGTTCATCTAGTTTTCCATGTCTCTATGTAGCAGTGACATATTTTTGATCCATCTCATGTACTTAGATGGTACTTAGTCCAGTTGGATAAGCGTTTGACCTTTGTAAAGGAGTTGGTGCTTATTTTGGCATGCGATGTAAGGCGATTACACTCAAGAAATATTCTTCAAGTAAAGGTTTAGTGGAGACACCGCCCAATAGAGGGTCTACTTGGGACATCAAGAGCGAGATGTGGACCCAGTATCCCCACATGTTTTAGACTTCAGGTATTTCCTAATCGTTAACTTTCGACGATGAAAGTTACTTTAGTAGTGGATATTGTAATGACCTTTCTGGTCATTTTTCATGTTTCTACTTATTTTTCCATTAAAGCTTTCCCATAGTTGCCTCTAGTCAATTATGACTTGCAGGAACTGACAGTTTGGTTATCGAGTTATTTGTTTGGTTTTTAGAGCCAATTCTTTATTTAGAAGTCTTCGTTGGTTCCAAATGGCCACTGGGCAAAAACTTTAGTAAGAAGATCTTGGATGAAATTTTGAATGTGCCAAAAGCTCTAAAATATTGATTTTAGTCTAGGTAGACCTTTTGTTTGGGTCTCGATGCACTTGAGCTCATTTTGACCTATTGGTCGAAAAGTAAAGAAATTGAAAATATGGGTTTGAAACCCACATTTGGTCAAAACAACCTCAGATAGAAAATTTGACTTTGTCATTGCATTCGAAATATTGAATTTAGAGTGGTTACATAATTCAATTGCATATTTTGGATTCTGAATAAATAAAAAGTCATTGCTAAAAACTTAGAATTGTTTTAAGTTTCAGGTGCCAGCTGTGCTACAGTAAATAGTATGATTGCACCAAGGAGTATGGAGATCGTCATACCAGGTCTTTTATTTAGTTAGTGTAATTACACACCTGGTTGTGTGGTTGCCATACCTGAACACCTGGAATGGGTAAAAAAAACCCCCTAGGCCATGTTTTGGCCATTTTCACTCATTTTTTAGATCATAAAATAGTGTGTTAACCTTAAATTAAGTCTTAGGGGTGACTTGGGAGCTTGATTAACATATATTTTGTGAATATCTTCGGATTTAAGGTAATAATCCTTCATATTCATGCTTGGATTTAATGAATATTTGACTCCAAATCCTTTAGGGCTTGATTTAGCCCCGAGCATAGCTTGGTTTTCAACCATTTTTTAGTGTTTGATTCCATGAGCTTGATGTCATGTAGGGTTGATCTCAAAAATATGATTTTCCATAAGTGGGACCCACATAGGGTTCTTGATATGATTTTTGGGCCCAAAGTACAATGGTGCAATATGAGTATCGAGATTCTCTTATTGATGTGTATAGTGTGTTTTCGTTAGCTTGTCATCTTGAAAAGGCTTCTCGAAAGGGAAAAGCAAAGGTTTTGCAGAGTTTTTAGATTTTTTGGCATTGAGATATGTTAGAAGTAATGTCTTATCGATTTTGCCATGTATGTGAGTTTTTGGCTAAGCTCACGATGAGCCATTGATTATGCCATTATTTGGCTATTGATGGGCTTTTTAATATACTATTGAATAATCCCTTGGCTAGGATATTTCCTAAGCCTTAAACTATGATATTGATTATGCTATGAGTAAGCTACTGACTATACTATTGACTAGCTATTGCTCAAGTTATTAATAGACTATCTTTTGCTAATGATAGGTCATTGAGTATACTTTTATTGCGTCATAACTCATGATATTGCTTATGATATTGATTATGCTAAGGAAGTATTCTAGAAATCATGCTTGAAAACACTCTTGATGAATTCTTTAGCAATAATGCCATGAATTATATTATAACTCATCCTTATTGATTTATGGGGAGTTATATTGTAAATTATGCTTGAAATCATGAAACTTTCTTTTATGATTGCTTATGTTATGAATGTTACCACCGATTATGATTATGACATCTATTGATACCTAGCATAGCTAGATAAATTATGATGATATATTTATACATAATATGTTTGAAGTATATTATGATGATACCCAATATAGCTGGAGAATATTATGACTATACGATGATACCTAATAAGGACGGAAGATATTTTGATGATATGATGGTACCCGACAAGGACGGATGATATTGAGATAATGTTGATACCCGACAAGTCTAAAGGATATTGATTATAATGATATATGTACTAAAAGGTCGGAGGATAATTATGATAATGCATTGATACCCGACAAGGTTGGAGAATGATCATATTGATGTGCCCTATATATGGAAACACATGCTTATTTATATACTTATGTGTAATTTTGGTATGTTGTTGCTAATAGGGATGCCGATTATGGTCTACTAGTGATAAATACAGATAAGTGGTATAAATGATGATTGATGCTAAATGAGAGTTAGTTTAGGATATTGTTAAGTGGATAATCGTACACTAGCGACAATGATGAATATTGGTATTAATGGCTAGTGATGATGATGGATAATCTACAACGATTATAATTAGTGTTTTCAATGATTAGTAACAATAATGATTAGTGATAATAATGGCTAAGTTGATGATAATGACTAGTCAATAAATGATCCTAGTTGCTAAATATTAGTTAGTTGGTGAATAATGACTAGAGGATAACCCATGAATAGTGATTATTTGGTAAATAGTTGTTAAATAACAACTAGACGCCTTATGATGGCTAGTAAATAAATGGATTAGTTAATGAAAAATGACTAGCTAGTAAAGTGTGATTAATGTTTATTGAGGCTAAGGTTGTTAAATTATGTTAATAGTATGGAATACGGGTACATGATCAATATTGGTAATAAATGAAGGTTCGGTAAAATGATCGATTGATGATAATTATGGGAAAATGGTTGAATAATGATGAAGTTTAGATATGATGTTGGTTAAATTCCTTCATGCTTCTCTGGGGTGTGCTCTCTAGTATTATGGGATGCTGTGATGAGTTCTTTACTTTTTCACACTTATTGGCGTATGGGAGCCAACTTTATGGTCGTGTTTGCTTGTGTTGATGCTTTATGATACTCTATTATTATTTGGAATCATGTATTTATTTTGCATGATGATATTGGCCTATGTTGATGCCTTGTGTTGTTTTATTTTGGCTTAATTACTCATTATGTGTAGTGATGATAGGTTCTATTTTTTACCTTGACTTAGTTATGATTATCTTTTACTATATCATCTTTATATCATGTCTTATCTTAGTCGGCTGATGATGCCTGATGAGTACCCATTGTTTTGGTACTCATACTATACTTCTGTTCTTTTTTGGTGTAGATCCAAAATTCTAAGTCTCTTGGGTTGTATTATTTTTGTTAAATACTCTTGTACTGGCTGTATCAGGACATGGGATTGGTATTCTTATTGTGTGTGTTTATCTATTTTAGAACATTATGTTTACTTATAACTTGTGCTCATTGAATTTAGCCTATGTTGGCATTCCCTACTAAACTAACCCATTATGTTAGCTCCGGTTTATGGTATTGCCTTACCTACTGTTAGGGTTTAGTAGGTGCCATCATGATACTTAAATCAGGTCAGGATAGATTTGTCCGTAATTTTGGATCCGAAATAGAAAATTATAATATGGGTATCAATGTCCTCATTTTGATAAGTAGACTATGATTTTGTTAGCCTTGAAACTTGTGGAAGCTTCTCGAAAAGGGAAATCGATGATTTGGCAGATTTCTTTGGGATATTATTTGGCTTCAACGTAGGCTAGGTTTACCTTCCTCATAGATTGAGCTAATTCATAGTATATTGTAAGACCCCGCAAAATCCTAAGCTCAACTCAATTTTTTAAGCTTGCTAAGGGGATCCAAAATTAGAAAATTTTAGCTAAGTATTCAAACATAGTGTCATTTTGGCCTACGTAAGTTGGAAACTGTAGTTCATGACCTATATGACCTTAAAATGTCAATCTTTAGGTTAATCCATGATCATGAATGTGAATAGGTATTCCCAGATGAGTTTTGTATTTGTCGAATCTCGGTTGAACCACGTTTGGGAATCCAAAATAATGTATCGATATGATCTTGGAATGGTGCGGCGGTCATCGCACCGACTAATATTTTCCTTAGCTCCCCGTGGCAATTTCTAGTGAATCGACGTGGACTTGATGCGGTACATTGGCTATCGTGTCAATTCCAACAATGCGGTGCATCGATCTGCGCGTCAACAGTTTAATTTTCAGTCACTAAAAAGCTGCGTCCTCAGGGGTAATAGGGTCTTTTTCCCACATTTATCATCCCCCAAAATACGAGATTAAGCCCTTTTAGAGGATAAATTCATTCATTATTCTCAAATTTCTCAAGAACAGAAACCCTAGGGGGATCAATCTCAAATCAAGAACTCAAGAAACCGCCACCAATCTTTCAGAATTCAGGCACTAAGGTATGTGAAGTGTTCATCTAAGGGTATCCTTCCACCCTTAGAGTCAAAGAAACCTTTTTAAAATTTAAGTTGATTGATTTCATGGATTTCTTGTTGGATCTTGAATATATTCATGATTATGATGTTAATGGTGATCTAACTCCATGATTTATCCCAAGTTTTATGCAAACTAGTTAATTGTGAATTGAACTTTGTGAACTTTATGTTAAACTCTTGAGTTATAAGTTCAATGTAGAATTCATGATAGTACTACATGTGTATTGATATGTGAAATACCCATGCTTCTAAAGTATTTTTCCAAATACCTATGTGAATCGACTAGCCCCAAGCATAACATGCTATCATGTGAATTTAATCTTGCATATGCCCAATGTATATCAAGTGTTTGACAGAAATACCTAAGTGAATGTATTGTTAGTAAGATAGTACCATTCTGCCACTAAAGTCATGCAGTGATTTTCTTTTCATGCTATTCAGTCCTGGAGGTATTTAATACCCGATAATTTAGCTGTATGCCTAGAGCCAGTGTCAGCTACAGAATAGTATTCAGCCATGTCACAAATTATAGAATTTGGTCAGTTACAGAACTCAAGGAAACTCAGTAGTACTTAGTCAGTTAACAGAATTGAGTAATATTCCATCACTCCATGGAACTCAATGAAATCAGTTTAGTTTAGTTAAATAATATGATCAATAACAGTTTTCTCCATCTTAGAACAGTTTAGAAATTAGTCCAGGGTCTATTCAGTTAGGAGTGGGATTCAGCACCGAGTGAACCCAAGGATGGGGACTCACCTACCATTAGAGGGTGTGATCCTTAGAAGAAGTCCTTGTGTTCTAGAACTACATAGCCAGTGTAGGTTGAGACATCAACCTTCCAGTTAAGGGTTGATGTGGTGATCTACCTGCCAGTTGAGGTTACCACCGTTCTCGTTTAAAGCACCTGCCAGATGAGGGTGACTCGGCTTATCTTTACCCATGTCACGGTATGGACACCCTTCCAACTAGGGTTACAGGTTGGACCCCAATTAGTTCAGAGAGGGGCATGTAGGTTAGATGATTACCTCCCACAGTCTCAGAGCTCAATTTGGTTCTACATATTTAGGACTATCAGATACAGTCACTCAGCTAAGTACGGAACTTAGCACAGTTCCTTATTCAGTACTATCAGATACAATCACTTAATTATCAGTAATTTAGTATCAGTAGACACAGATATCAATTAATCAATATTCAGACTTAGTATCCAGTGTTATCATAATCTCAATTACAGTTTATGTATTCATGCATGTACTCTCATCCAGTTACATTTCATATTATTCAGTCAGTACTGTTCATGCATATGAACCCGTATATTTCTGCCTATCTCACTTTGCATACCAGTACATTCAAAGTACTGATACATACTTTTATTTTATGCTATGATGTTTTAAATCATAGGCTCAGACGCACGGGTTCCTGATCATCCTTAACAGTTACAGATTTTGAGCAGTTAGCATTAGTAGTAAATCCTCATAGTTTGAGGACATGATTATTACTTCAGTATTTTAGTTATTTCAATACTTTGGAGTTAGTTGGGAACTTGTCCCATCAACTTCCTATTTCAGATAATCTAGAGGCTTTCAAGATGAGTATTTTCAGATAGATATTTCAATTTTAGTATTGTTATACCGTATTCAGTTTTACTATAGTATTGAACCTAATGGCATGTTTTTTGCCTAATTTCTGCATATTACAGCATTATTATTTAGTTATTGCAGCAGGTACCAGTCATGGGTTAGCTTGTGGTCCTTTGAGATTATGAGCAACGTGTAGCATCTAGGGTGTAGACTCAGGGCATTATAATCTGGTATAAGAGCCTTTGGTTCAACAGAGCCTAGGAATTCTGAAATCCATATCTAGTAGATTATTTTGCATGGGTGTATAACGCGCCACACTTATGGACACGAGGCTGCAAGGTGTTTTAGGAAAAGTTTCCCTCTTTTCAGTATCGATGTCATGTGAGTGAGCATGAGAACCAGTTAAACACCATGTTTAATCCAAATTTCTCTTCTATTTATAGAATATGCCTCCAAAAAGGACTAAGGTAAGAGGAATGGGAGACCAGCCAGTACCCCAGCCCATCCATCTAGATCCTCTGGACGAACACGTATCTCATACTAAATTCAGAGTAGATTTCACCACCCTAGCTCATTCTATGTTACCCCAGAATGAACGTCCAACTATTGTTCCAGCCAACCTAGTGTCCAATACTACTACTGCCAAGATTCAGGATTTCACTCGAATAAACCCTCCATCTTTTACTAGGTCTAAGTCGAATGAGGACCCTAAGGAGTTTCTTGATCAGGTGCAAAAAGTTACAAATATTATGGGAGTGACTGCTGTTAAGATTGCTGAGTTGGTCGTATATCAATTGTAGGATATAGCCCACTCATGGTTTAAATAGTGGAAAGCAGAGAGGGCTACCAATATAGGGCCTATAGAATGGGAGGAGTTTTCCATTACTTTTCTAGATAGGTTCTTTCTATTGGAGTTGAGGGAAGCAAAGGTTTTGGAGTTTATAAATCTGAAGCAGGGCAACATGATAGTGAAAAAGTATTCTCTCAAGTTTACTCAATTAGCTAAATGCACTCCTCATGTGGTAGCAGATAGCAGATCTAAGATGAGTAATTATGTGTCTTGCGTGTCTAATAGAGTGGTCAAGGAGTGTAGGACCGCAATGTTTATTAAGAAGATAGACATATCTAGGATCATGGTCCATGCTCAGCAGATAGAGAAGGCTAATAATAGGGAGAAGGAAGGGAAGAAAAAGAGAGTAAGAACAAGTAGTTTCAGCTTCGCTCAGCCTAAGTTAAAGGGTGGTAATCATTCTTTATTCCACCCAAAACCCTTGGTTCCAGGTCTGTCCTCAACCAGTGCTCCAGTGATGATTCAGAGATGGCAATGGAGATAAGGAACTAGACCCTAAACCCCAAGGTAGTGTCAGCAGTGCCCGAACCAATCCTCTTTGTTAGAAATATGGATGAAATAACTAGGGTATCTACAGAACTGGTAGTGATGTGTGTTTTGAGTATTGCAAGCCAGGCCACAGAGTCAGAGATTGTCCCAATCAGGTTCTTAGGGTCAGTATAATCATCCCCTATCTCAGTTCAATCGCCCAAATTAGTAGTGTGCCGCATCCAGTGCCACCAGTGGGCAATGCCCAAATAGTCTCTATGATCTTCATTCCCAACAGGATCAGGAGAGTTCTCCTAATGTGGTCACTGGTACATTACAAGTTTTCTATTTGTATGTTTATGCTTCTCTAGATCCAGGAGCTTTTTTATTCTTTGCTACTCCTTATATCGATACTGACTTTAGAGTCAGTACCAAAATCCTAGCAGAGCATTTCTCAGGCTCTACCTCAATGGGTATATCTATCGTAGCCTAGGGGGTATACAAGAACTGTCCGATTATAATATCTTAGAAAGTTTCTTCAGCAGACTTAGTCAAATTAGAGATGATTGATTTTGATGTAATTCTCGGCATGGATTGTCTTTATTCATACTATGCCTCAGTCGACTGCAGAAATAGAATTGTGAAGTTTCAGTTTCCAAATGAGGTCATCTTAGAGCAGAGGGGTAGTACTTCAGTACTTAGGGGTCAGCTTATTTCTTACCTGCGAGCAAGAAAAATTATATCTAAGGGATGTGTTTATCATCTCGTTTGAGTCCAGTACTCTAGTCCAGAAACCCCTACTCTTGAATCTATATCTGTAGCACGTGAATTCCCAAATATATTTCATGAAGATCTCCTCGGAGTTCCTCCCGAAAGGGAAATCAACTTTGAAATACACCTCCTTCCAGATACTCATCCCATATCTATTCTACCATATAGAATGGCACCTGCAGAACTTAGAGAATTAAAAGAATAGTTAAAGGATCTCCTAGATAAGGGTTTCATCAGACACAGTGTGTCCCCGTAGGGTACACCAGTTTTATTCATGCGTAAAAAAGATGATTCTCTCAGAATGTGTATTAATTACCATCAGCTAAATAAAGTCACTATCAAGAACAATTATCCACTTCCTAGAATCGATGACTTATTTGACCAACTTTAGGGTGCCAATTACTTTTCGAAGATAGACCTCAGATTAGGCTATCATTAGCTCAGAGTCAGAGAATGTGACATCCTAAAGATAGCCTTTATAACTCGATATGGTCACTTCAAATTCTTAGTAATGTCCTTTGGTCTGTCCCAGCAGGTTTCATGGACTTGATGAATCGAGTGCTCAAGCAGTACTTGGACATATTTTTCATAGTCTTCTTAGATGACATTCTTGTCTACTCCCATAGTGAGCATGATCATGCAGACTATCTCAGAATAGTACTACAAACTCTCATAAACCATTAGTTATTCACCATATACAGTAAGTGTGAATTTTGTGTAAGGTCAGTAGCCTTCCTTGGCCATATTATTTCTTGTGATGGCATTAGAGTTGATCCCCAAAAGATTGAAGTAGTTTAAAACTGGCCTAGGCCCATCTCTCCATCATATATTAGGAGTTTCTTGGGCTTGGCTGGCTATTATCGATGGTTTTTTGAGGGATTTTCAACTATTGCATCCCCTATGTCCAGATTGACTCTAAAGAAAGTCAAATACCAATGGTCAGATTCTTATGAAAAGAGTTTTTGGGAGTTGAAGACCTGACTCACTACAACTCAGACAGCATTGTTGTTTATTGTAATGCTTCCAGAGTCGATTTGGGGTATGTTTTGATGTTGAGAGTCAAGGTCATAGCCTAGGCCTCTGGACAGCTTAAACCTCATAAAAAGAACTATCCCACTGACGGTATTGAGTTGGCAGCAGTAGTATTTGCCATAAAGGTTTAGAGGCACTATTTGTATGGTGTGCATGTTGATGTTTTAACAGACCATAAGAGCCTGCAGTATGTGTTCTCTCAGAAAGACCTAAACCTCCATCAGAGAAGGTGGTTGGAGTTGTTGAAAGACTATGACATGAGTGTTCTGTATTATCCGGGTAAAGCTAATATAGTGGTTAATGCTCTTAGTAGGATGTCCATGAATAGTATTGCTCATATGGAGGATGGTAAAAAAAAGTTAGTTTAGGAAGTTCATCAGCTTGCCCGACTAGGTATTTTCTTAGTCAATTTAGCAGAAGGTAGTATATGGGTGCAGAGCAGTTCAAAATCATCCCTAGTTTTTGAGGTAAATAAAAAGTAGGGTAGGGATCCCAGTCTAGCTAAGTTAAAGGAATTAGTCATGGATCAGAAGGTAATGGTTTTCTCCCAAGGGGGAGATGGTGTTTTACATTTCCAAGGTCGGCTATGTGTGCCAGGTGTAGATGACTTGAGGTAGCAAATTCTTGCAGAAGCACATGGTGCGTGCTACTCTATTCATCCAGGGGCCACTAAGATGTACCGTAATTTGTGGGAGATCTATTGGTGGAGTGGGATGAAGAGTCACATTGTAGAGTTTATGGCTAGGTTCTTACCATATCAAAAGTTTAAGATTGAGCATTAGAAGCCTAGAAGGTCCATACAGGAGTTCAGTATTCTCACCTGGAAATAGGAAGAAGTGAACATGGACTTTGTGATGGGTTTACCTCATACCCTTTATCAGCATAATTCAGTTTGGGTCATTGTAGACAAGATGACCAAATCAACTGATTTATTACCGGTCCATACCTTTTATTCAGCCGAGGATTATGCCAAACTCTATATCAGGGAGTTGTTTAGATTGTATAGTGTTTCGTTGTCCATTATCTTAGATAAAGGTACCCAGCTCACCTCTCATTTCTGGAAGGCATTCCAAAAGGGTCTTGGTATCTGAGTTCAACTCAGTACAGCCTTTCATCCTCAGACAGATGGTCAAGAAGAAATGACCATTCAAACTTTAGAAGATATGCTGTGAGCGTGTACGATATACTTTAAATATAGTTGGTATGACCACTAGCCTTTGATTGAGTTTACATATAACAACAGCTATCATTCCAGTATTCAGATGGCTTTATTTGAGAAGATTTATGGGAGAAGGTGTAGATCTCCCATTGGTTGGTTTGAAGTGGGTGAGGCTGCATTGGTAGGGCCTGACTTGGTATTTGATACCTTATAAAAAGTTCAATTTATTGGGGAAAGGCTTAAGACATCTCAAATCCAACAAAAATCATACGCAGATGTGCGGAGAAAGGATTTCGAGTTCGAGATTGATGATTTTGTGTATTTAAAAATCTCTCCTATGAAAGTAGTGAAGGGGTTTGGCAAGAAGTGGAAACTTAGTCCCCGATATGTTGGTCCTTACTAAATTCTTAGCTGTTTTAGAAAGGTAGCTTACAAGCTTGAGTTACTGTTAGACTTAGATTCAGTGCATCCATTGTTCCATGTCTCCTTGCTTATGAAACGCATCCCAGCAGTCGTAGTCCCTATGAAGGGCATAGACATTCACAACAGCCTCTCTAATAAAGAGATCCTAGTCGAAATTCTTGATTATTAGATTCACAGACCTAGCAAAAAAAAAGTCCCCCTATTCAAAGTTCTTTGGCGGAATCAGTCCGTTGAGGGAGCTACTTGGGAGGCAGACGTAGATATACAGACCAAGTATCCTCACCTCTTCTCCGCAAACTCAGACTCAGCCCAAGGTAACAGATTTTCTTTGAATTTACTCAGTCTCATATTTAGATATAGCAATCAGCATAGTATCAATTAATGTTGCTTACCTAGTCATGCATTCACAAATCAGTTCAGTCATGTACTCATGCATCAGACATGTATGTTAAGTATATATATAAACTCAGCCTATCAGTAATCCCAATCATGCATTCATGGATTATGTTCGGCTATGTACTCATGCATCAGATATGTATGTTCAATGTGATAATTCAGTATATCAGCAATTTCAGTCATGGAATCATGCTTCAATTGTGTATGCCCAGTGATTAAATCAAGTCTATCAGTATTCTCAGTTTAATCAGTCTCATTCGAGGAAGAATATTCCCAAGGAGGAGATATTGTAAGACCCCAAAAAATCCTAAGCTCAACTCAATCTTAGAAGCTTGCTAAAGGGATACAGACTTAGCAAATTTTAGCTAAGTATTGAAACATAGGGATATTTTGGCCTTCGTAAGTTGGAAACTCTAGTTTACGACCTCTACAGCCTTAAAATATCAATATTTAGGTTAATTCAAGATCAGAAATGTCATTAGGTATTCCTAGACAAGTTCTGTATTTTTTGGACCTCGTTTGAACCACATTTGGGAATCTAAAATAGTTTATCAATATGATCTCGACGCGGCGCCTCGACCATCACATCGATCAATACTTTACATAACTCCTAGTGGTAATTTCTACTGAACTCACGCTGACTTAACACGGCGCATTGGCTATCGTATTGATGTCAATGATGCAGTGCGTCGGTCTGCGCATCGATAGTTTAATTTTTAGTAATTAAAAAGCCGCATCCTTAGGGGTAATAGGGTCTTTTTCCAAGATTTATTAGCCCCCAAAATCAAGAACTCAAGAAACCACCACCAATCTTTCAGAATTCAGACACTAAGGTAAGTGAAGTGTTCATCCAAGGGTATCCTTCCACCCTTGGAGTCCAAGAAACTCTTTTAAAACTTATGTTAATTGATCTCATAAATTTCTTATTAGATCTAGAATGTATTTATGATTATGATGTTAATGGTGATCTAACTCCATGATTTATCCGAAGTTTCATCCAAACTAGTTAATTATGAATTGAACTCTGTGAACTTCATGTTAAAATCTTGAGTTGCAAGTTGAATGTAGAATTCTTGATAGTACTACCTGTGTATGGATATGTGAAATACCCATGCTTCTCAAGTGTTTGTCAAAATACCTAAGTTAATTGACTAGCCCAAGCATAACATGCTATTATGTGAATTTAATCTTGCACATGCCCAATATATATCAAGTGTTTGTCAGAAATGCCTAAGTGAAATGTATTGTTAGTAAGCAAGTACCATTCTGCCACTAAAGTCATGCAGTGATTTTCTTTTCCTGGTATTGAGTCCTGGAGGTATTTAATAACCGACAATTTAGATATATGCCTAGAGCCAGTGTCAGTTACAGAATAGTATTCAGCTATGTCACATTTAGCAGAATTTTGTCAGTTACAGAACTCAGGGAAACTTAGTAGTTCTCAGGTAGTTAATAGAATTCAGTAGTATTATGCTAGTCCATAAAACTCAATAAGCTCAGTTCAATTTAGTTAAGCAGTATGATCAGTAATAGTTCAGTCCAACTTAGAACTATTTAGAAATTAGTCCAGGGTCTATTTAGTTGGGAGTACGATTCATCATCGAGTGAACCCAAGGATGGGGACTCACCTGCCAGTAGAGAGTGTGATCCTTAGAAGCAGTCATTGTGTTCCAAAACTACGTAGCCAGCATAGGTTGAGACATTAACCTTCCAGTTAAGGGTTGATGATGTGATCTATCTGCCAGTTGAGGGCACCATCGTTCTCATTCATAGCACCTACCAGATGAGGGTTTCTCAGCTTGTCTTTACCCATGGGATGCTATGGACACCGTTCTAACTGGATTATGGGTTGTACCTTGATCAGTTTAGAGAGGGGCATGTCAGTTAGATAATTACCTACTACAGTCTCAGTCTTAGTTCCAATCTCCATATAGAATTCAATTCAGTTCTACATATTCAGGACTGTCAGATATAGTCACTTATCTCAGTATAGAACTCAGCACAGTTTTATAGTTAGGACTGTCAGATACATTCACTTAGTTATCAGTAATTTAGTATAAGTAGACTCAAATATCAGTTAATTAGTATTCAAACTCAGGATCCAGTGTTATCATGATCTCAATTACAGTTTACGTATTCATGTATACTCTCATTTAATTATATTTCATGTTATTCAGTCAGTATGGTTCATGCATATGAACTTGTATATTTCAGCCTATCTCACTTTGCATACTAGCACATTCAAAGTATTGACGCATACCTTTTTTTTTGCTATGATGTTTTATATCATAGGTTCAGACGCACAGGCTCTTGATCATCCCTAGCAGTTAAAGATTTTCAGTAGTTAGAGTTAGTCATGAGTCCTCATAGTTTGAGGACATGATTATTTCTTTAGCATTTTAGTTATTTTAGTAGTTCGGAGTTAGTTGAGGACTTATCCCACCAATTTCATATTTCAGACAATCTAGAGGCTTTCCAGACTAGAGTATTTTCAGACAGATGTTTCAATTTTGGTATTGGTATACCGCTTTTTACTATAGTATTGAACCTTATGGAATGTTTTTCTCCTAATTTCTGTATAATTACAGCATTATTATTTAGTTATTGCAGCAGGTATCAGTCATGGGTTAGCTTATGGTCCTTCGAGATTATGAGCACCATGTAGCGTCCGGGGTATAGAATCGAGGCATTACATATATTTATTATATTATGCTAGACAGGGGATGGGAACTAGGTCTTGGAGTTATTATTGGTAAAATTAGTATTATTTTGTTTGTTTAAACTATTATGAAACCTTAAATTAAGCGTTTCACTTAGTTATCTCTGTTTATGTAGAATTTCTATGTTAGGGATATTTTTTTGCTTAAGTGTCATCTAGAAGTGAATTTAGATACCTTAGCCTAGTGCAGTGGTAAAATTTTCCTTGGATTGTGTTTTAGGGATTAGAAGTAGGCCCCTTTGTTCCACCTTAGGCCAAGATTCTTCTTAGCTTCTTGTTGACTTGTTGCGCATTTTGTACCTTTATATTACAAATTTTAGAGCTTGACAAGACTAAATTCTTGATCTTTATGTTATATTGGTACTTGGGAGTTGGTGCTAGTTCCAGACTTATTTCGATGATTTATTGGTATTGAATGCCAATTCATGTCCGACAATTGATGACATAAGTCCTAGTTCAAGTCCGATAAATGATGATGATATGAGTTTCGTTCGAGTCCAACATTGATAGTTTATGTATTGTATTATATGGTACAAATGGATTCACAGTTATGGCTTGATATTTGGTAGATCTATGAAATCTCGGTTATTCATTTCCTTACTGCACCCTCTAGACTTATAGGGGCCCGCATTGAGTTATTTACTTTTCCATACTCACTAGTTTATGTGCGCAAGTATATTATTTTTTAATGATGCTTTCGTTCTTTCATAGTATATATGTCTCAGTCATTTAGTCTCAGTCATGTATTTATAGTGTTAGAGCTTTATTCTATGATTTCTTTTTTACCTTGACTTAGTTAATTTATCTTGCATCTTTATTGTACTTATATTATGATTTATCTCAGTCAGTCGATGATGCCTACTGGGTACCTATGGCTTTGGTACTCATACTACACTTTTGTACCTTTTGGTGCAGATCCGAGTACGAGTGGCCATCGTTGACACTGAGATAGTACTGGGTTGAATTCATAGATAGGGTGAGATCATAGAGTTGGAGTTGCCCTTTTTATTTCTACTATTTATCTCTAATATTTCTTTATTCGAGACTAATGCATATTTACTATTACAGTACTTGCATTCCTTTTTGGCTAATGGCTCTTGTACGTAGACTACTAGGTCGTGAGTTGGTTATTAATGCTTTATATATATATTTCAGACTATTGTTATTACTTTAATTATTATTGTAAGTCGTTATTCGTCAATTTCTGGCTTTTATGCCTTTTTCTACCAAATTTTGCTATTCCTAATAGCGCTGGCTATGGTTTACCGATTGGTGGGTTAAACTATGTGTCATTATAACTCAAAAATTTGGTCGTGAAAAAAGTATCTACAGCTTTTGAAATCTCTCCTCACAAGCATCTAATGAAACAAATGTCACTTCCTTTTGAGTAAACCTTTTCAAGTAAGTTGCAATAGATACAAAGTTCTTGACAAACCTAGGGTAGTAACAAGAAAGGCACAAAGCTCCACACATCCATCACCGAGCTAGGTTGAACCCAAATCTTAACAGTCTCAACCTTTTGGGGATCCACCCTCACCCTTTTTTGTGAAACTACATGCCCTAAGAAAGCAACAAATGGAACCAAAACTCACAACTCAAAAACATCAAATATAACTGTTTTTCCTTCAAAATTCCCAATACAATGCCAATATGACTTGCATGTTCCTCCTTACTCTTAGAGTAAACTTAAATGTTATCCATAACACTATAACAAAAGAATCCATAAATGACTTGAATATACTGCTCATTAAACTCAAAAGTCTTTTGGTATATTAGTCAACCTAAAACACATCACTAGAAACTCATAGTGCCCACTTGAGTTCTAAAGATTGTCTTTGGTATGTCCTCGGGCCAAATTTTCAGTTGTTGATAGCCTAACCTCAACTAAATTTTGGAGATTAATGTTTCACCCAATAACTAATTAAACAAATCATATATACGAGAAAAGGGATACTTATTCCTGATGGTAACTTTGATGATCTATCTATAATATGTACATATCCTCTTACTACTATCTTTTATTTATCAAACAAGATCAGAGCAACCCAAGGTGAAGAACTTAGGCTAATAAATCCCTGATTGAGTATTTCTTGCAATTGAGTTTTGAGTTCCTTAACTCTGCCATTCAATGGAGAGGAATGGAAATTTTGTGAGTGCCCAGCTCCAAGTCAATGCAGAAATAAAGATCCTCATCTGGAGTGATACTAGGAAAATCTAAAAGAAATACTTCTTGAAATTTTAAAACTACCGACACAAACTCTATAGAATGAGAATCCTCACTCACATCCTGAAAGTGAAATAGGAATGTTGAACACCCATTCTCTACTAATTTTCTATCCTAGATAAATGGCATGATTTTTACTGATTTAGCTTTAAATACACCCTCCCACTCTATTTTATCCATCCCAAGCATAACTAAAGTCACTGCCTTAGTATTACAATTAAAGAAATCTTGATATGGAGTTAACCAAGTCATACCCAAAATTATTTCAAGGTCTACCATGTCAAAAATAATCAAGACTACCCAAGTTTGAAAAACCATTAGCACAGAACCAGAATGATAAAAATTGGTCACCACCACAAATCGGAGTAGACACATGTAAAAGAGAATTAATTACTTCACATATGAAGTTAAGACCCAAAGAAAACATAACAGATACATAAGAAAAGGTAGACCCTAAATCAAATAAAGAAATATCCATTAGGTCACAAACATTAATGGTACCTATAATTACTGCATTAGAAGCCTCAACATTAAACTTTCCTATGAAGGCATAATAGTGAGCCCGATCATCAGTGTGGGTTAACTCCCTATATAGTTTTGCGCCTTTATCAACCCCACTATTTCCTTGAACACCACAAAAATCTAGTTAATTTATTGGTCAATCCTGTAGATGACCTCTATTATTACCTCATTTACCTCTACCGGCTGGAACTATGGATCGAGTCTATGGTTGTGCTTAGCCCCCTAAATCCCTCAATGGACACTTTCTCTTAAAGAGACTAGCCACTTCACAATAATAACAACCCCGCTCAAGAGAAGTCCTACTAATTAAGAAGTAGGACGCCCTTTGGCTCCTTATAGCAAACAACTAAGATTTGCCCCAGCTAGGCCTATAGTAGAAGTTGTCAATGCTGACTGAATAGGGTGGGTTGGATAAGCTTGCTCGTTATACCCCTGGAACAAGATCCACAGAAATTACTTGCACTTTAGGACTTGTTGGATAACACCTTAGCCTAACCCACTTGTTTTCCCTTCTCCAACTTCTTTACATAATCAACCATATCATTTAAACCCTTACTTGTAGAAGGCATATGAACAGGCAAAACCTAAAGATTAGTATTCAAGGACTAGATAAAAATTTGATCATCTCTTCTATAGAAGTCAACAATTGGGTAGAATAGTGAGATAAAGCATGGATCTTAGCCTCGTAAGCTACTAGTGACATGTCACCCTATCCCAAACCCATAAACTCATCTTTTTTACGATCATGAAGAGTAGGGACAAATATTTCTATAAGAATAGAAAGTGAAATTAAGCCTATGTCAAAGGAGGTAATGCCTTTGTTTGACATTTTACACAAGCCCTCTACCACAGTTTTGCGTCCTTCTTCAACGAAAAAGTCACAAACTCAACCCCGTGGTACTGCACAATACCCAACTTATGTAATTTCTCGTTACAGTCAATCATGAACTCAAAAGCATCCTCAGATACAATACCCTAGAATGATTGAGTTTTCATTTTCTAAAACTCTGTTAGCAGCTCATGTTCAGTACCAGTCATAATAGGACCCATAATCGAGTGAGGGATTAAATTAGTCCTCAAAGCCTAATCCATCCTAGGAGCCATGGTAGCAGTAGAATAAGTGCCTAGAACATAAATAATTGGCATAATAGGAGTGTCTCCAGTTGCAACCAATCGATTTAGAAAAGCTAACACTTTCTAAAAACATCGATAGACATGGGATGATAGGTTTCCCTTCTAACTAGTGCCACCACCTCTTGATCCACCCTTTCCTTGGACCACCTCTATCGTCTCAAGTGATCTTGTGGTAGGGGAGGAGATGTTGACCTTGCAAAGTCTTACCAATTGCTACTCGAGCTCCACCAGTGGACGGTATCATTTTTACCCTTTCTCTATCCCTACCCCTCACTCGTCCTCTCCCCTTCACGACTAGCTTCGTAGTTGGAGTGACTAGTGTAGGGGCTACTTCTTAAGTTTCATTAGACATAGTGTTCACCATCTGCTGGAAAATGAATAAAGAGAATCAGATACCAATTTGGATCACCAGATACAAATTAGAGTTATAGTACAAAAGAAACAGGAGTGATAAATTTTCTAAAGTTCTATAGACTCTGAAAGAAAAGTACTGACATCTCTGTACCATTCTGCGAGACTCTACTGGACTTATTTTTTACAAAGAGATCGATGCACCTAAGCTTTGAATCACTACACAAACCCATCGTGAGTGACACCCACAATAAACCTCCGATGGAAGAACCAACCAACCCTTAAATCATTAACCAACACATGCCAAAAGTTAGGAAATTAATCAATTTCATCAATCTCAGAAATAAAATTCAAATAAAAAACAAAACATAAGTATTATTATATATGTAACATTGCTTAGTAAAATAACCTCCTTAGAATCCGAAAGTCGTCTATACAAAAACTCTAAGAATATAAAAATGGGGATGCCCAAATACTAAGACTATATCATAATCCAGAAACAAAGAACTTGAAGCATAAGCATATGAATCTGTGGTAGATCGTCAAATACAGCTCACCCTTTGACTCAAATCACCCTCTAAATATCACAACTGAGGTCTCAAAGGTGCCACTAGAATATACTCTACCCTTAAAAAAAGTAAGAGCAAGTGCAATATCAATACATAAGTAAACAACATTATACCAATAGGGTTATTTCCCATGATGAGATATATAAACCCTTTATCATAAAGTTAACATATGCTCTCTACTACATAATTGTATTCTATTAATAACCCTTGGCACTAATTAGATGATTAAACAATAAACCATAGACAATCAACTAGGATGACCACTCAAAGAAAGTCAACAAGGATAACCAGTCAAATCAATCAAGCTAGCTAATAAGACTCAATTCAAAAATACATGTAATCCCTGGTTCATTCATGGAACCATCAAAGTCATCTATGCCTTGTACACATAAACTAAGGGTCTTATGACAACCCACTAGTCATGACTTGTTGGAGATGAGCTTTATCTATTTACTATATTCCAAACACTAGTTCCCGACAATCTTAATACATCAAATCCCATGAAGATGTACAAGTAATGGTACATCCCATAAATAAATAATATAATATAAATACAATCATAGAATAATGATATCAGCCAACACTTGCAATAACCACAAGATTTAAATATAAATTCATTGAAAATGTGATTGCAATTACCTAATACAATAACCTTTTACCCCTTTTCATTCCTTAACAACATGTATCACTAAGCAATACTATGTGATATTTAATATGCACACATAACACAACTTGGATTAAACTACATAACCATTGCCTACCGCGAACTAATATTACACTATTCTACTAAGCTTTAGTGTTTCCTTTCAGTGCAACCTCCATTTGATATTGGTCTAGCAACATAAATAAACCACATATCAACCCAATGACCTATAATGTTAAGGGTTAAACCCAATTCTAAACCCCTAAATCCAAGTTCATGATCATTCCTCCCCCATTCCAAGGCTTTTCTACCATAATTTATCTAAAATATTTCAATTCATGGTTACTTTAGGGAATTAATAACATGATAGCATAAATTAATGATAAAGAAACCTAAGGTTTTCCACATAATTTTCCATTTGTACCAAAAAATTTGATAATACAAACCAAAACCCTTCCCAAGAGCATGTAAAGTAGTGATTCTAAGATTAGTTAAATCAAAAACTAGTTAATGAGTATAGATTACTTACTTTAATAAGGAAATACAACAAAAACTTGTTGAATATCGCAAAATTGGGTCTCCTTTGCCTTAAAAGGTATTTTTAGAAAAATGAAGATGTTTGGGATTTTTCTAATTTAGTGACTATTTACATTGTTATAGTGACATATGTCGCTATAGCAATTTTAGACGTCACTATGGCTGTAATTATTCCATTTTTTAGAACATTGCTTTAAGGACATATGGGAGGTAGAATGACATTCTTCCTCCCAAATTCCCCTTTATCATAACACACCTTCCAACCATGATATTCTAGACTAACCCCTTTATGTAAAGATTGATTCCAAGAGTTCTACTTACCCAAATTTGGTTCTAAAAGTGTAATGGGTTTCCTATTATCTTATCTAACATAAAATCAAGTCCAATCCTTTCACAATTACCCAATCTATTCTCAGACTTCCCTTGACCATACCTTTCTCAGATTTCATTGTGACTAGCCTACCCTAAAGTTTAAAACTTTAAATTTGGAAAAAATCTTAACCCAAATTCTTAATAATGGAAAATTTGCTAGGAACAATGAAAATGGATCGTTACACGCAAAATTTTCAAATCTAAAGTGCATTATTGAACCTTTGGATCAATTAATATGATTTAATATAAAAAAAAAAGTGGAATAGGCTATACTATGCAGCTTGTCAAAGAAATAAGCTTATGCGGCTCGAAAGGGGTAAAATAAAAATAAATAATTTAAAGATGGCTCAAGAAAAAGTGAAAAGAAAATGGCTTACAAATAAATGTGTTACTCATATCTCTGAAGATATCAGAGTTCAATTTCATACATAGATGGCATGTTATAAATGTCAAGATAGTTGTGAATAATAGCAAAACCTTACCTCGCATGGAACCATAGTTTAAAATTATTTCCTACAATTACATATTGATGCACAACTAAATTGAATGAATTTTCATTATTAAACCCATTTGTTAATTTTGTAGACAAGTTAAAGAGTCTATGCGTATCTAATTTTATCCCTTACATTTTAATGCATTTTTCAAGTGAATTACCCATTATGTCTAGCTTGTACCCAAGCACAGTACCAGCATTCAAAAGGTTGTGGTTTCCAAAACTACTAATCCAATGACTAATTTCCCTTAAAATTATCATTGTCCATCCATCATAGGGACTAGTCACTACCTATGAATGGCACGATCCTAAAAATATCTACCCGATTCAAAGGGAGTATCCTTGGGAAAAATAGTGAAAATCAAAGCCGGGGAACCCAACCTGCTAAAAAAATTTAAATGAAATTTTGCGACAAAAGTACAACTAGGTACCAATAATAGAGATAGATAATGGGTACATATATACTCCAAATACTAACTATTACATTCCCAATAGTAGTTCATAACATCCAACCGCAGTACCCATGAAACTTTGAAAATAACTATACAACTCGATAAAGATGAATACAAAGAAAAGAGAGGAATAATGAGATTACAATATCAAATAGAAATATAAGACAAAGATGGTATGGTGACCTAAGTTGTCATGATTGGCATTATAGGGTTTTCTACCTTTTAAACCTCATAAATTCTATATAATATACCATAATCAACCAAAATTCTACCATAAGAAGTGTTTTCTAATGCCCTGGCATTAATAATAACTAAAATAAATTAATCCCCCATCTATTTTGCTTTATTTTATAATTTAAGGTCAAACTCTAATTTCTACCATATACCAGATTTTACAAATTTCAAAAAAACTTAAGAGATTTTTTGGGGTGAGGTATAAGTTTATTTTTTCCCATGTTTGATTGGAGGTATTAGTTAGTTAAGGGGTTATTTATCCCACTATTTTTGTCTTGGTGATGGGATAAATTATCCTATATAAATGGTGCGATAAATAATCTCGGAATTAATTATCCCAGGATATTTTGTTCCAAATAAAATAACCCCTAAAGGAGTAATTCATGTTTAGAAAGTAACAAAACCTTACCTCCAAAGATGCAAAACCTAAAATTTACAAAAAATCTCCTTTTGCTAAGCCCTTGTATATTTTTTGAAAAAGTGGAAATGAAAATAAGTTTTTTAGTTGTTAAAAAACTGAATCCTATATTTTTACCATTACAACGACACTTTTGCAGCCCCAGTAACCCATATGAAAAATTGCATTGTCTCTGCAGCGATACTTTTACTGTTGTAGTAGCTCTACTATAGTGGCACTTCTATTTGCTTTAGTAGTCCCAAGGTAGTCACTCGGGACTTGGTCCCACTTCAGGCCATTTCATAGTACACCTCTCAAAATCTAGTAACAAAACTAACCCTTTCATGGTAATCTCTATAACAAGAGTTCTAGTAACCTATTTTACGTATTGAAAGTTCTTACAACTACCTAAACTCGTCTTTAATAATAAATAAAATATAAAAAACAACTACCAATATATTAATCACTACTAGATTTTCTAACTCCACCACACCCTCAAAATATGCCCTACATTAGGACAACCCTAAATTTTTAGATTTTTGTCTAAGGAAAGATTAAGCAATAAATCTACTCTCAATTTCAAAATATTGATGTTTTGGGTCATTACATTAGATACCAATTTCCGCTCATTTATCCTGAATGACAATTAGCCCAAAAAGGTCCATCAAAGAGCAAGGATGATTACTTAAGTTTATGAACAAGTATGGATATTTCTTTAACATATCCGCCTCCATCTCGAAGTTACTTCCTTAATCAGATGATTTCTTTACTAAACTTTCACAAATAAAATAACCTTGGTTCTTTGTTTCCTCAGATACCTGTTCAAGATAGCAATTGGCTTCTCTTCATAAAAAAGTTCCTTATCGAATAATTTGGATTCCCAACAAATAATGTAATCTCAATCACCGTGATACTTTATAAGCATTGACGCGTGGAACACCAGATGAACCCTAGATAATCTAGGAGGCAAAGACAACTAATAAGCCATTGAACCTACCTCATTCAAAACCTCAAAGGATCTGATGTACCTCAGAATCGAATACCTCTTCTTATCAAAAAGCATCACACCCTTCATGGGTGACACTTTCACAATATTTTATCATTTTTCTCAAATTTCACATCTCTTAACTTAGTAACTGTATATTCCTTCTATCGGATCTGAGATACTACCAACTTCCCCTTGATGAATCTCCTTTCTCCATCAACTTCTTTAGAATATCATTACCCTAAGGTCTCACCTCAAAGGCATCACACCATATGATTCATTACCTCTGTCTTCTTCTATACAAGACTTTAAAAAAATCCATGTTAGTACTGGAGTAATAGTTATTGCTATAAGAAAATTCACACAAGGGTAAATATTGATCCCATTGACCATCAAAGTGAATCACACAAGCCTAAAGCATATCTTCAAGTACTTTGGTTATCTGTTCAGACTTCCCATTATCTATAGATTAAAAGTTGTACTTACATCCAACCTAGTAACTAATTTTGACTGAAACTTCTCCTAAAAGTTGGAGGTAAATTATTTACCTCTATTTGACATAATAGAAATAAGTATCCCATGAATCCTTACAATCTCATTCTCGTATATCTTTTCCAACTTAGTTGCATTATAGTCTAACCTCACAAAAATAAAGTGAATCAACTTGGTCAATCGATCGACTATTACCCGTGTGGAGTCACACTTTCTCATAGTCTTAAGAAGGCCTATAAATAAACCATTGTTATTTTTCCCACTTTCACTCTAGAACAGGCTTTCTCTGGAAAGTGCCTCTAGTTTTTTTATGTTCATACTTGTCCTGTTGACAATTCTAATACTTAATTAAAAAATCTACAATATATCGCTCCATTCTTTGCCACTTACAGTGTTGTCTCAAGTCTCTATATATTTTGGTTGCACCAAATGTATAGAATACTTGAATTGTGGACCTCTATAAAAATAGTAGGAATCAAGTTGCCCACACTTAGCACACATATGCACCCTTGAATACTTAAAATTCCTTGTTTATCAAGAATGACCTCCATAGCCTAACATTACAATACTTTCTCCCTAAGATTGCTCAACTTCTTGTATTCTAATTTTCTGATCTTAATTTTTTCCAATAATTTAGACTTAGCATCAACATGGGTAACACCCGTCCCATGCTAGTCACCTAAAATCTCATGAAGCTATTAGTTAGAGTTTATATATCTCTGGCCAATGGACATCTCAGCACTGCTAACCATGCCAAACTTCCCATGTTTCTCAATTCCCAGCTCAATGCATCTCCCACCATATAGGACTTGCCTGAATAATATAAGATTGAGATATCATAGTCTTTGATCAATTTCGTCAACCTTCTCTATATCAAATTTAGGTATCATTGGGAAAATATATATTGTAAACTATGATAGTCTATAAACACTTTAGAATTCACAAAAAGAGAGAGTGTCTTTAAATAAATCTTCATTGGAAAGAACACTACTTCTAACTATAAATCATGAGTGGGATAGTTTTTCTCATAAGGCTTCAGTTTCCATGAATCATTGATAACGCTTAACTTACACGTCAATTTAAGTTCAAGCCAGTCGTGGTGAATATATTTACCCAACTTTGGTGTTAGGGTCGAATCCACGAGGAATAATGTGAGTGGTAATCAAGTTACTTCAAAATTATAGATACGAGCTAAATCCAAACCAATGTTACAAGAAGGTAAAAAAATAAGGGAAATTGGTATCGACAGTAATGTTTCTTTTTGGGTTTTCTAGTATAAATTTAGGGTTACGAATAATTAGAGTTTTCACAATTATGCATGGATCTTGGGATTATGCATTACTAAGGGAGGGATATATGGGTGTTAGTAATCAACATCAATTTATCAAGCCAAATATGGGTAGATTTGGTTATGGATTTTTATGCTAGTCTTTCAACAAAACACCAAACTTTCACATATTGAGTTTTTTGAATACCTAATAAGCATGTTCAACAATTGATAACCATAACCTCAATCTAGGCATCCCTATTTCTGGGATGATACCCATAGTATAGTCAACCTCACATTCACCCTTATGTCTAAGATAGTGAAAATTTAGCAAACTACACACACAATTATCCATCATTACTTTGGTCTCCATATCCCTCTTTAAAAGATGATATGGATTCCTAAACTTCACCCAAAACCCTTCTTTCAAAGATGGATTTGTGTTTTCTAGAGCATGGAGCTTTCACTCATCATACCCACGTGGGTATTTGGGGCTTTCACCCATCAAATCCCAACCAAGTTATCATAATAATGATAAAACCCATAAATCTAAACTACTAAATAGAAGCTAATCAATAAAAACCCATACACACTTTAACCCCTATTCACACATAACCCCAAGAGGGAGATCTAGGTACACATAAGATAAATAAGTAAACATATACCCATAATCTCCACTGAAGTGATTTATTGAAGCTTAAGCAAACGTTACTTCAAACTTGACACTCCCACAAATCAACAATGGAAGTGAGCTAATCTTTAACTTAGAAAGTCTCTAATATATTCTTCGCAAAAATTATAAAATATTTTCTTCACAAAAAATAGAGGCTTATCAACTACAAAAGCTAAACCTTAAAATTAGGGAAGATTGATATGATACATGAATCAAGGGTTTGGCTCTTTTTGGCCTTAATTAGGATCACCCACATACATTTCTAGTTTTACCCCTGGGCTGAACTCTTCTGCTAAGCCGCGATCGCATCAGCATAACCGCATCCGCGGCTTCTGTGACTGCAATAGGTGAATGCGACCATAATATATTGACCCTACTTTACTGCTACGATTGTGGTTAGTAGGCCGCAAATGTGGTAACTAAGGCCCTTCTGTTCCAGGTCTTCAGCTATACTCTCTTGCTTCCTTTTTGATCATATTGAGATCCATTCCACATCTTTCCATTCTTTCAACTCTATGCCTACAAAGAGTGGATATTAGTTTATTTAATCACAACTATATCTCATTTATTCACCTAAAATACAATGTGTACGAATGTTGAGTGCAAGTGAGTGGTAAAATCACCGCTCATCAACACCTCCAACTTAAAGCTATTGCTTGTCCTCAAGAAACACTACGTCTTACCATGAGACACAATCATTTATGCCCAATCATCATACCTTAAAGATCATAATGACTTTAACCTTAGTCACTACCATGAGAAGCTAATTGCACATGGGCTAAGCTAAATTCACTACACCCCTCATTATAAAAGGCTATATCCAAGGCTACATAGGACTTCAAAGATAGACCAAGAAACAAAAATCTAATATTCTAGAAGTGACTCACTTTTGACCAAAACTAAGCATACCTCTATTTGCCTCATTGTCGGAAGGTGACAAAATCACCGACCCCAACTTGTGTCACATGACAATCCTTATGTCAAAGAAAGTTCTACACACCAAGCTACCTAAAATACATCAAGGAATTTTAAATGCAAGGCCTCTCTCTCACACAAAAGAAATCTCTATGCAAAAAGTATCATACCATAGGCTTGCCCCTATTTTCAATTGCCACCACAAAGAAAGTAAATGGTTGGAGATCTCTAAGTGCTTTATAAGTTTGTAACATAGGTTTGGGTTAGGGTAGGATATCATTTGGGAATAACATGGCTACACCCTTCCTTGAACATTTACATTACACTTTTTTAATCCTTCTTTTTCACTATAGGCCACTCTTCTTTGTCTTCTCTCTTTTATCATGCCTACCTTTTATTTCCTTTATTTAACCAGCACCTTTAATCTCTTTCTCTTAAACTTTTGCGCAATTCTTTCCTCTGTTCAACTCTTTCTTTTTTGCTTTGGTTCTTTTCAAAGTCTAGGCATATTAGGCATATAACTACATCTTTGTGGCACCAAACTTACTTCCATCAATCTTTACCATCCCCAACTTAGGCTTTTATCATCAAAATACATTTTCAAGTTCAAGGAGGGTAAGGTTCAAAAAAGGAATAAAAGGAATGGTTTACGGCTTGAAATGTGTTTGCCAAAGAAAGGTCTAAAGGCTCAAGTAGGTGACTAGGGGTTATATTCATGCTTGGGTAGAATTTTTAGGCTACAGTGAGCTTCCAAAATCCCAAAGGTGGTCAATGATTATTTCTACAATAAAATACAATCAACATTAGCTTTGAAAGACTAACAGGGAAAGTTCTAGATAACACAAGTATACAAGGGATGCATACAAATAGCTTACCACACATGGCATGCAAAATTCGCCAAGGGAGCTCAAATATCCCTCCCACTAGAGACAAGTTTGGAGTATCTATTTTTATTTACAAGTAAAAATTTATGAAGCCACAAAAATAAAAAAAGTTTTGTTACAATTCTCACATCCATGCTCTTGACTTTTCAAATTTTTTGGATAGAGAGGGTTTTTCTTTTGGAATTAGCCTCTCACACAAATTACTAAACTATGGCTACAACCAAAGCCTTAGTCTCAGATTTAGGTTAAAAATGGCAAACTACCCATATGACTACTCAGACTTCGCCTATGGTGTACAAAGTGACCCCAACTTTACAACATACATGCCACAGGTACTCAGACTTCCCTTGCATTTTTGAAATTTATGCTACAGGTACTCAGATTTTCCTTGCACCTATGCCTCAAAACCCAAACACAATTCTTAACCCTTAAGAATATCGTTAATCAATCCATCATAGGGAAAAGCTAGTCATGCATCACCAAAGTCAAATTAAAGGTAAATGAAAAAAATACTAAAAATAAAAGAAAAATATGATAATCCATAAAATGTGGGCACCATCAGGGTACCTAAAAAATGTAGCCTCCCCAAAAACAAAATAAAAATAGTATGTAGAGTGTCATCCCACACAATAACAAAATAATACACATTCGGAGGCATCCCCAACTAAAAGAATGCACTGTCCACACTGCATATGTGAGTGAGCAAGAGTAAAAGGGTCCCGCTACATATGCATCAATAGCTATCCTCTTCCACTGACTCTACTCCATCACCCTTAGCATTATCAACAAACAAATCAATAGGGGCCTCTTCCTTACCATCCATCCATAATGAAAGTATTCGATGGTTGATCTTGAGCACCTTGAAGATGCCCTTCACCCTCTTCCACAACTTCTTGAAAAAATTTTATCTCTTCTTTTCTCTCTTCACTATTTTTATGTGAATCCCTGAGGTTCCTGTGTGATGCAGCTAAGGTTGAATAAGCTCTCTCTAAATGGGCAATAGTGGCTCTCTATTTCTCCTACTCCTTCCTATATTTCTCATAGTCTAATTTAGCTATGTATGAGTGGCGAGAGGTGGAGGACTCTCCCAATCCCTAAGGTATTATGGACTACAGTTCTCTCATCACCTATAGCTGACCAGAGATATCATCAAAGGTGGTGGATGATAAGGGTCAGTAAGATTCTATAGCTCTTGGGCTGATTTGCTCGAGTCTATCTTCCTCTTCTTGCTTTAACTTGGGGTACCCTCACCTCTAAATTTAAGAGGGAATATGTGAAGGCCTGAACACACCCAGGTAACTATAGCATACTTCTCCACCTGTGGTCTCCTTCATAGCTTTGTGATAAGGGAAGAGAGGAGAAGATGTGTACCTCTATAATTTCTGAAGTACCTCCATTGTGAATGTACAATCTCGCCCACATTCAAGGAGATGCCCGAGAGAATACAAGCCACCATTCGAGCTTGCATATTTGTGATAATGTTCGTGTGAGTGCACTCTAATACTCAGCTACAGATGGTATTCATACAAAGCCTAGATTCATCTGTGAAATCATTTATTAGAAAGTCTCTCTTAGGGGTGTCTCAAGGAACCTCTTTGCCAGCAGATAAGATTTTCTCCAATTAGGTCTCTGGTGCACATAATTTTGCATGAAACTGCTCTATGTATGCATTTGGGAGACCGTATACCTCGTTGATCTGCTCGATCCTGAAGTTTACTTGCCCCTTCCTTATAGTCATTATCGGGTTAGTGAAAGAGGATATGCTCAAGTTAGCATAGAATTCACGTAGCCAATGCTCATTAGCAATACAGGGGTCTGAGGTAAAACATATCCACTCGGTCTAATTAAGTCTGTAATGAAAACTTGGGAGTTTTTCTTCCACTTTATCTAAGATGATACCCCTTTCTGGGTGCAACTTAGTCTCGTTCAAGTTTGCATTATAGTAGTTCTAACATTGTGGGGTCATAAATCTATTGTTGTTAAATACTTCCCTCCTTGAGGTGTCTTAGTACCTGTAAGTCATGTAACTCAAACCAACATTAGTATTATCGTATGAAGAACATGATTGTTCAAATAAATAAATGCATGAGGCAGTGTTATAGAAGGTTTTAGGGGCCAAAATGGGTGTCCAAAAATTTTGATGTTCGTTAAAAATTATCCTATGGTATGGCAATCATAGAGCATTGATCGCGACTTTGTTGGTGCAATCGCAGTTATCTGGACCGCAATCACAGTACCTGAGAGCAGACATGCTTGTTTTTGCACTTCAGTCCAAGCATAATTTTAACCCTAACTTTTGTTTAAACTAAGCATGAAAATATTATAAATAATAAATCAATGCCTAGAATGTGTGATTATAGCCCCCAAACTCGAGTGAACTCAAATTAAACTCCTCAGGGAATTAAATAAAAAATAAGGTGTACACAATCACTTTGATCGTTTAAAGCTTATGTTTGGGTACTCAAGACTTCTCTATTAGTGCAACCAACTACAAAAGCTAACCACAGCAATAATCACTACTAAGCATGTGTTTAGCAATAAAAACACTATTTCAATCCTTTCTCTATACTATGAGTTCTAAGCATACAATTATATCAAAACAAAAGAAATTAAAACAACTTACTAAATTAGATGATGCAAGGAATAAATTGACTATTGGATACTCACAAAGTAAAAATTTAGAGAGAGTTTGAGTAAATTTAAAAAAAAGTGTGGGAAAAAGGCATTTGGAAGGTCTTTTTAATCGATTTTGATCGCGATTGGGGTCTTATTTCCATGATCGTGGGCATGTGGCCTCCACGATCGTGGTGGCATAGACCTTGGTTTCAGTAATTGAGACTAGGAATCCAGTATTCTGCACTTCTTGCTCAATCCAAATTGCCAAATTCACACTTTTTTTTCAAATTCAATCAAAATTCCTTTAAGAACCATGTTTTATGGATTATTCATGCATAAACAAAACAAAAATCTACTATACCATGCATAATTAGAAAAGATATGTGCCACTAGTAGTGGCATGATGGATTTCCTTAAATCGAGCGCTAAGTTTGGCGCTAAGTTTAATGTCTTAGCAAGACACCCCTTCCACTTTCATTTATACTTCCACTTAGAAGATGTGAATCTCCGTCCCAACTTTCGCTCAATGTTCAATGAGCGACAGAGGGACAAAAGATTTAGATTTTCCAAGATGAGTCTTAGAAGAGGTGATGAAATGGCAAGCAAGCTTCGATCTAGCCATTTTGAAGATTTGAACCTTTTACCCAACTTTATGTAGAACTTTTAATTTGGTTCCATGGGTAAAAGTGAGCACATCAATAGGCCACTAGTTACACATCGGGTGTTAAGTTCCTCATCTATTGATGGAGGGAGTTCTATGTGCTTCTTTTGAATATCAAATTCCAAGATATAGGAATCGTACTCTGTCTTCCCAGCATCACTATTTTCTCAGGGGGATGGATCCTCATCACATCATCTAAGCATAATGTTGAAAAATGGTTTGAATGAGGTCAAACTCCTAATTTTGGATTAGCCTCCACCAAAGCATTGTCACCTCGAAATGTACTAGAGTAATCACAAGAGGTTTGCATTGATTCTTCTTTCAACTCTAGTACCATTTCTTTTATTTTGGATTCTTCTATCTTGTATGATTTGTATTGTTGGGAAGTCCCCGAGGAGTCTTTGCTACCAATCCTATCATCATAGCTTGGTTAACCTCCTCTTCAAAAATGGTAATGGTTTAGTAATTTCAAGATTTTTTTCTTTGCCCATTTTGTTTGTCTGGAAACTTGCTCCTCCTAATGCCATATGAGATTTACACATGTCTTATATATTCTCCCCCATTGCATATACCCGATCTAAAATGGTTTGAAGCATTGCTCCAAGACCAATGGGTCCGGTTTATTTTTTCTCCTTCTTCTCATCATAAGACCTATCAAACTCATATGAAGAACTAGAAACTTGGTCAGCATAATAAGGGGGAGGGGCATTTGGACAGTCATTCCAATCTCTGTCTCGACCACTACATAAAGAACACCTATACTCCCTATAGGGAGTATAATTACAATATCTCCTGAAGTGTGGTCCTTCATAGACTGTACATGGGTCGTCAGGATAGAAATCCCAACTACCGACATCATACTTGTCGAAAGATGCCATAGAAAAAATAAAAATAAATTAAAATATACCTATAAGAAAAATTACAAACAAATATATACTTCACATAAAAGTGGGTAAAAATAAACACTACCATTGCTTTGGTTTCCACATCCCTCTTTAAAGGATGATGTGGGTTCCTAAATTTCACCCAAAACCCTTCTTTTGAAGATGGCTATGAGCTTTCTAGATCTTGGAGTTTTCACCCTTGAAACCCATGTGGGTATTTGGGGCTTTCAACCATAAATCCTAATAAATTTAATCAAGTAATAATAGAACCCATCATCACTAAACTAAAACATACACAAATAAATCAAATCCCATAAATATTTACACCCTAATAGAGCATAATCCCAAGAGGTAGATCTAGCACATCATAAGAATAATTTTAAAAAATGGCAAGATTTCCATCAAATTTATTCATAAGAAAATAAAGAGAGGACAAACCAAACTTTAGAATCAAATGAATCGTCAATAGACAAGGCCAAATCTACACTATAAAACTCCTATAATTTAATCTTGTCTCAAGTTAGTGTAAATTTAAGATCCAAGCACACAAAAAGTTACAAAACCCTAAAATAAGGATGGGAGGTAGGGTTGTGGAATAATTCATCTAGAATGAAGGTGTTTTAAGCCTTAAATGGGATATGGGGTCGACTGTTCAGAATGACATTTTTTCCCTTGGGCCATTTTCTGCCCTCACGTGACATAAAATATTGGTCCCAATCACACGCACCACGATCGCAGTTGGTTAACTAGCTTGACTCCGTGCGATCACCGGTCAACGCCCGTAATCGCGAAAACTGAGGGCTCGATCCTGATCCTGCTTCAGCTTGTCCAGCTCTTACACTTTAATTCCTTTTTTTATCCTTTTCAGATCAAGTTTGCTTCTTTTCTTCTAAGCACTTGTATACCTGCAAAATATGGGAACTAGTACATTTAACTCCCAAATGCATCTCACTTTACATTTAACTCCCATACATTAAGTGTAAATGGGTACTAAATTAACCACTCATAACACCTCCAACTTAAATCTTTGCTTGTCCTCAAGCAACACTACCTTTTACCTTGAGACAATCCACTTTTATGCCCAAACTAGATGACCTAAATGATCATGATGACTTCAATTTGATTACTAGCGTAAATGTCTCTTTAATCATGGGAAAGACTATTTTCACGACACCACTCAATATAACACAATTTTCATGTATGCAAAAGACTTAAAAGAGTAATCATGCAACAATTACTAATACTCAAGAAATGACTCCTCTTTGATCTCAAAAATGTGATACTCCTTTTTGCCTCATTTTTGGGAGATGAAAAAATCACCCGCTTTTGACTTGTTCACATGCCTCCTCACAAGAAAGAAAATTCCAAACACCAAGCTACCACTTATGCAACAAGGAATTTAGGTGCAAAAACACTGTCCCTCACAAAGGAACTCTCTATGTTAACAAGTTTCATACTATAGGCTTTCCACTATTTTAAATCGTCACTATAAAGAAAGTAAATGGTTGGAGATCTCAAAGGTATTTTTAAGCTTATAACGTAGGTTCGAGTTAGGGTAGGATATCATTTTGGATAACACGCCTATACCCTCTCCTGAACATCTACATTACACAATTTAATATTCTTTTTTTACTATGGGTCACTTCCCTTTTTTTTCTCTCTCTGTTTTTTATATATGCCTATTTTTTGCTTCCAATGTTCACCCATTTTTTTCTATTTCTATATCATGATATTTTCATGCAATTCTTTCCTTTGTTGAACCCTTACTTGTATAGTCATTTGTTTTCAATCTTAGGCACTTAGGCATTTCACTAAAAACTTTGTGGCCCCATACTTACTTCCATTAATATTCCCACCCTTAACTTAGGCTTTTAGCCTCAAGTTGTATTTTCAAGTTCAAAGAGAGTATGGTTCAAAAGAGGGATAAAAAGAATGGTTCACAGCTTGTAATGTGTTTGCCAAAGGAAGGTTCAAAGCTCAAAATGGGTAACTAGGGCTTACATTTATACATGGGTAGTCTTTTTAGTTTAAGTGGATTTCCAATGTCACAAAGATGGCCTAAGATCATTTCTCCAACCTAATATAATCAAAATTATCTTTGAAATATTAATGAGGCAAATTCTAGATGTCACAAGTTAAAATAAGATATAGACAAATTAGCTCACTACACATGGCATGCAAACTCGCCAAGAAGGCTCAATTACCCCTCCCGTTAGAGAAAAAAATTAAGTATCTACCAATTTTCACAAGTCAAAAGTTTTGAGTCATAAAGAGAGAAAAAGAATTGTTACAATGTCGCTCATGTCCATGCCCTTGATTTTTGAAAATTTTGGACTTAGAGAGTGTTCACTTTACATTTGCACCATGCACAATTTGCCAACCATGGCAACAACCCATGTATTGGTCTAACATTTTTGCTTCATATAAGCACCTAACCCTATGGCTACTTACACTTCGCCAATGGTATGAGGAAAATCCCAAATCCACGATGCCACAGGTACTCAGACTTCTCTTGCATTTATGGCCTTGATGCTACGGGAACTCAGACTTTTCCTGTATCTATGGATCAAAAAACAATTATGATATTTTTTCCTGAAAATGTCGTCAATCAATTCATCACAGGGAAAGGCTCATCCAACATCACTATTAAAAGTAAAAGAAAACAAAAAATAAAACCAATCAATTCACAAAATTTCCATGCTTCATGTAAACTAAATTTAAGTATTGCAAACCAATATGTACTTCACAAAAGGGCGGGACCATCACACCCCCAACGAAAGGACTTGTAGTGACCTCACTACATAACTCAAAAGCATAAGAAGGGTAAAAGGGATCCCTGAAATAGCATTGATTAACCATGCTGAAAGCTAGAAAAAATAGTGCAATCGTGTCATGAGTGGTGGGATTGTGGTACCATGGTTGTGATCCTCATGTCGCGATCGCGGTACCTGAGGATATATGATCCCCAGTTATGCCCTATTTTCCAGCATGTCCACCATATTTCTAAACTTGATTTTCCCCTATTTTTGTTTGGCTTCCAATATGTCTAAAGCACCAGAAAGGCATGAAAATTATGTGAATTATTCTAAGAACATATAAATAAAAAAATGAAAATGATGGGTTGCTTCCCATCAAGCACTTGATTTATCATTGCGGGACGATGCCTTTTTGATCCTCATTTGTGCCTCCACTTAGAGGATTTGAAGCTTTTGCCAAACTTTTGATCATTACATCTTCCAGGATCTTTGGGAAAATGTAGGGGCGTGATGACACATGTTCTATCATGCCATTTCGATGACTTGAACTATTTTCACAATTTTGCATCAAACTTTTTTGTAGTCTCGTTGGGCAATAGAAGGCCACTAATTGGACATCGATCCTTAAGCTTCTTGGCCTTCAAGATTGGGGTCTTAGCATACCCTTTTGGGAAGACAAATGCAAAGATATAAGGAAATAGTTCATTCTCACCAGCATTCAACATTTTCTCGTGTGGATAGATTGTCATCAACTATACCGCACGAGTGTTGAGAAGTGGTTAGAATGAGGTCTTTTTCCTAATTCAAGAGTTGTTTCCAATTTTGTATCCTCACCCCAAAATGGACTAGAGTCTTCATAAGGGATCTGATTGGCTTCTTCTTCTGACTCTAGTACTATTTCTTCCTTTTTGGCATCATCTCTTATGTTTTGTTTGGTTGGTTAGGAAATCAGCGAGGGTTTTTCAATATCAAGATCATTTAGAAGAATGAGCATGGTTGTGGTGTTTGAAGGATTAACTTCCATGCCCATGACTTCTATATTCAAGATTTCCTCTCCAAATGCCTTATTGGATTGGAGTATAAGAGTTGTTTCCTCCTCCGCCGTTGTTGTTAACTCCAATATACGTTAAAGCATTGCTTCAACACCACTATTTCCCGTGCTTTGTTCTCCCCTATATTTATCATAAGACCTATCAAATACATCAGAAGAACTATCATTTGGGTTAGCATAACAAGGGGGTGCTTTTGCACAATCACTCGAACATTGTAAATCATCCTCTATTGATTTTACCCGTTCCAAGAGTAGTTGATGCATTGCCTAAATACCATTATTTCCATTGCTTCATTCTTCTTTTTCTTAATCATAAGACCTATCTAAATTAGAAAAAGAACTGGCATTCGAGTTAGTATAATGAGGGGAAGGGGAATTTGGATAATCACTCCCATGTCCATCTAGTCCACCACATAGAGAACAAACATACTCCCTATAAGATCAAGATGGTGTACACATCTCTCTCCAGGAATCTTATCTATAATCTTGCCAAAAGTAGGGTCCATTACAATATGGACACGGATTGTCACGATAGGATTTCCAACCACCAAACTCACATTCATACCAAGATGCCATAGTATCAAAATAAACAAAAATAAAAATCTACCTAAGGCAAGAAACAAAAGAAAATAACAAACAAATATTTACAAGTTTGAACCAAAGGAAGTAAGCTAAAATTCCAAACTAACTCAACTCGAAAAATTATTCCCTGTCAAGGGTGCTATTTTTTTATAATGCTTAATTTACACGTTAATTTAAGTGCAAGGCAATCATCATTAATATATTTATCAAACTTTAGAGTTGGGATCGAATACACGAGGAACAATGTGAGTGAAAATCAAATTACTTTGAAATTATAGATACGAGCTAAATCCAAACCAATGTTACAAGAAGGTAAAAAAATAGGGGAGATTGTTATCTACACTAATGATTCTTTTTGGGTTTTCTAGTATAAATTAAGGGTTACAAATAATTAGAGTTTTAACAATTATGACGGATCTTACTATTATGCATTACTAAGGGAGTGATATATGGGTGTTAGAAATCAACATCAATTTAGCAAGCCAAATATGGGTAGGTTTTGTTATACCTACTAAACTCTAAACTTAACCCTAAACCTAAAAAGTGTTCTTTGCCGGCCAACATGTCCACCGTAGACGGTGGGACTATCCCACCAGATGCGACTAATATGTGTCAAAACAAGCAGAAAGAGGGTAGTAATGTTAAGTATGTGGATTTGCTGAAACCAAAAATTATAGACAATAATAGTATTAGGGTTTCATATAAACTAGTGATAATGTTGCATGGAGAGCCATCAATCACATGGAAGACATCAGAAGTTCAAAATCTAATAGTGCAGGAAAAACTTCAATTTGCTATCGTTGGCAAGTTCTCGTATGGAAAACCCCATATTAATATTTTGAGAAAATCAATACCAAACCAATGTGGGATCAAGGGACAATGCACTATAGGAGTTTTCGATGAACGACATGGATTGATAAGGTTAGAATCATTAGAAGATTACATTCAATTGTTATCGTTAGAAGTCTTCTATATCAGTGCAATTGGGAGATATTGGTAGATGAGGACACTAAAGTGGGATTTATGGTTTTAATCGGAAGTGGAAACTACTATTGCAGTAGCGTGGATTTCTCTTCCAAAATTCCCTCCAAATTTTTTTGTAAAAGATACAATTTTCTCCATTCCATCAGCAGTAGGGAATCCACCATGTAGACCTCGCAACTAAGAATCATACATAACCTAGCTGTGCTCGAGTAAAAATGGAGGTGTATTTAGTTGTTGATTTACCATAAAGAATAAGAATAAATGAGGAGAACGATTTAATAGGTGAGATCAAATCAAAGTGGGTGTAAATTTAGTATGACTATATGCCCAAGTATTGAAAGGATTGTTGTTTACAAGGTCATGAAGCTGATACATACTGGAATGCTCATCTAGAACTGTATCAGAAACGAAAAGAGAAAAGAAAGAAGATAGAAGTAGAAGTAGATAATAGTAATAAGAACCAATAAAGGAATATCCAATAAAGCAATGACATAGCCAGGAGAAATACTGATAATCAACAATGGCTCAGGAGGAAAAATAAATATAGAAGGGATAGATATGGTCATCTACTTGGAGAAATGGAGGAGAACAACAAGAAGGAGGTGGAAGTATCAAATTCATTTGGGGCACTAGAAGAATAGGTAGACAATGACTTAAATAATACTGAAGGAGTACAAGCTGGCAGACTGAAGAAATAAGTAGATAATGAGAAGCTCAGTACAAAAGATTGGGTTAAGCAAACATTTGGCACAATTACAGAAGAATTTCAAGAGGGGAAAATATCCACACATAAGAAAAAATCAATTAAGTCAACACAGAGCATGGAGGAACAAAAGGAGGGTATGGCAACAGAAGAACTACAAAAGAACAAAACAGAATTAGAAAATTAGTTGAATAGGAAGTAAGAAGAACAAAATGGCACAGCTGATAAGTAGTTCTAGGTATACGATGCAGAATCAATGGAATTGATAGTTTTTGAAGGGATCTCACCCTTAGCTATAAAATCTCAAAGTCAGATGGAAGTATGTAACAAAGACAAAGAAGACATGGACGTGAATGCACTGGATGATAATATTGATCAGTTAGCTAAAGAAGCTGACTTATCTCCAAAGCAGGTTGTAGCATTCAAAGACAAATAGAAAAAAACATTAAAGAGAAACAACAGCAACAGTTCAACAGCAATGAATACAAGGAGCCAATCTACCAAGAACAAATCATTATGAATGCATTAATCTGGAACATAAGGTCTATTAAAACTCAACAAGCCTTCACAAGATTAATCACAATGTACAGGATATTTCATTTTTATTTCATAGGGAACATGGAACCCTTTTAGGATAGATAACAAATAGAGAATTATAGAAGGAGATTAGGTTTGAAGAATGCTTTTGTGAATGTGCCTGGGAAAATTTGGGCCTTTATTCATGACGATTTGGAAGTAAACATATTGAAGGATGAAGACCAGCAACTATCAGTTAAGATATAAAATAATGAGGTATTCTTGATAGTTACTCTGGTATATAGTAAGTGTAATGTAGCTGAATGACAAGTTTTATGGGACTCTTTAGTTGACATGGCTGATACCTATTAATTTCTATTGATATTAGGGGGAGATTTTAATATGATATGGAATGAAGAGGAAAAGTTGGGGGGCCTACCATTTACACTTAATGAAACACAGGAGTTTAATCAGTTATTAGTTTGTGTAGTATAGAAGAACCTGAATTTAAAGGGAATAAATATATATTGTGGAATAGGAGAACTGATGAGGGATGTATCTTAAAAAGGCTTGATAGAATTTTGTTTAATGAAAGGTTGCAGAATGTATTCCAAGTAATGGTGGCTGAACATCTGCCAAGGAGTGGGTATGATCATGCACCTTTGCTCATACAATGCAAAATAGAAAAGGAGTAGATAATCAGAGCATTTAGATTCCTAAATCTTTGGCTAGCTAAAGGAAGAGTCTTGTCTGCAGATTATAAGGGACATCTGGAAAATAGAAGTAACAGGAGATCCATTCATAGTGTTTCATTAAAAACTTAAGAACACTAAGTTTGTTTTAATAAGGTAGAGCAAGGAAACTTTTAGTAATATTTTCCAAGAAATTGCAACTTTGAAAGATATTATCAAGGTAAAATAAAAATAGTTTGAGGAATATCCAAGTGGAACTAATAGGGAGCAGTTGTTTAAAGCACATGCAGAGTTAAATATACAGTTGAAAAGAGAAGAAGAGTATTGGAGATAGAAGGCTGGGTATGACTGGTTTAAAGTAGGTGAAACAAATACCAAACTCTTTCACACTATAGTAAAAAGAAAGAGAAATAGACTCAGGATCAAAATAATACAAAATGGAGAGGGAGATTGGATAGAAGAAACAAGTCAGATTGCAGAAGCAGCTATTACCTTATTCCATAAATAGTTCACTACAGAAGGAGATACAAAATATTTTTCAATGATTGATGAGGTACCTACTGTGGTAACTGAAGAACAAAACATTTAAATAATTAGAGTTCCTACAAAAGAGGAGATTAAAGATGCTATTATGGGGATGAACAGAAACAGTGCTCAAGGACCTGATAGAATGACTGGTGTATTTTTTCAAGATGCATGGGACATCATTAAGTTGGATATTTAGAATATGGTGGAAGCCTTTTACTGTAGACATACTTTACCCAGATTCATCACTCACACCAACTTGGGGTTGCTACCAAAAAATTGGTGGTGAATTCATTTTTAGATTTGAGGCCTAGCTTATTGAGCAATTTTGTTAATAAGATATTTTCCAGAATAGTTCATGAGAGGACAAAGGGTCTACTGCCTCAGTTAATTGCTCCAGAGCAAGCAGGTTTTGTACAAGGTAGAAGTATTACGGAGAATGTGCTATTGTACAAGAGATTGTCACAAAAATCAGAAAAGGAGGAAAGCCTTCTAATATGGTAATGAAATTGGATATGATAAAGGCTTATGATAGGGTGTTATGGTTGTTCTTGACAAATGTAATGAGGAAAATAGGGTTTTCAGAAATGTTAATTGATATAGTGTTCAAGTTGTTGGAAAAGAACTAGTATTCTATTTTACTTAATGGGCAGCCTAAGGGCTTCTTCAAGTCTTCAAGAGGATTAAAACAAGGTTATCCCTTATCCCCTACTTTGTTCATCATTGCTGCTGAAGTTCTATCAAGAAATATGAAGAAATTTATATTGACTAAGGAGTTTAGGTTGTTTGGAATGCCAAGAGAAAGTCCTAAAATTAATCACCTAGCAGTTGTAGATGACATGATTATCCTATGTAAAGCTGAAATAAGAACTCTACAGATGGTTTTCTCAACCTTGGAGAGATATAAAGTGGTATCAGGCCAGAATTAACAAAGGGAAGAGTACAATATACATGCATAAAGGAGTGTCAAATAGAAATGTGGTAATAAGTAACTATAGGTATACTAAGAGGAGAGTTTCCTTTTAATTACTTGGGATGTCCAATTTTTTACATAAAGAAGAAGTATTACTATCAATAATTGATGAGGAAGATAACAAATAAAATTCAGGCTTGGAAAGGGAATTGTTATCTTATGGTGGGAGAGTTATATTGATACAACATGTATCACAAAGCATCCCAATTCATTGCATGCAGTATTGAATCCACCCCTTAATGTGATGAATATAATTCAAAAGGATCTAGCTCAATTTTTCTGGAGTAGTTAAATTGGTGAAAGAGGTAGATACTGGGTGGAATGGCAGGAAGTATGTTTGCCACAGACTGAGGGAGGATTGGAGTTTAGAAAAATAACAGATATTTCAATGGAATTGTTCTGCAAATTATGGTGGAATTTCAGGATAAATAAGTCTATGTGGAGTGAGTATATGCATTACAAATACTGTAAAAGGGAGCATCCATCAATGGTTATTTGGAAATCAGGTACTGGTGGTTCACAGGTATGGAAGAAAATGTTAATAGCCAGAGACCTAATAGAGCATCTTATAATTTGGAGGATGAGGAGAGGAAATACAAATATATGGTTAGATAATTGGACAGGTTAAGGTGATCTGTTATCTCTGATGGAAGGCAACTGTGAGATCCATGACAAGTATCAGCAGGTAAAAAATCTGGTGAAAGAGGGAAGTTGGGATGAGTAAACACTTACAAGAATGTTCAATCCAGACATGGTTGAACACATCATTCATAAGGTGAAACCTCCAATAGAAAAGAGAAATGATATACCAGTTTAGTCTTTGGAAGCTAAAGAAGGATTTACAGTGAGATCAGCTTGGCAATACATCAGAGATAAACGGCAAATCAGTGATACTTACAAGTATATATGGGTTAAGGGATTGCCCTTTAAGATTGGTTTCTTTATGTGGAGGTTGTGAAGGAACAGAATACCTGTGGATGATAATGTTAGAAGATGGGGTTTGCAAGGTCCATCAAAATGTTGGTGTTGTGATGAGCCTGCGGTGGAGACAATAACTCATATATTTAGAAGATCTTATTATGATAACAGGACCTGGTCCTACTTTTTTTCTTTTACAGGTATAACTATTCAAGGACTAACATTGAGGAATACTGTAATTACATGGTGGAAGGCAAGAGCTACAAAGAGATAACTACCTTATTTTCAAGCCTTGCCTAGTATTATACTATAGGAGATTTGGAAGAGGATAAATAAAAAGAAGCATGAGAACAAGAATACCACTGGATTAAGACTCATTCAAAAAATAACAAGGAATTTGAGGCTGCTATTAAAGGTCAGGAAACCAAACTTTTAGTTCTATATGGAATGGCTACAGATACTGGAGGATTTTGACAAAATTAAATGCAAAATGAAAGTCGCAGTTGTGCAATGGGAAGCACCGGAACATTGATGGGTCAAATACAATACAGATGGAGCATTCAGAGAAGCAGAGGAAAGAGTTCTTATGCTTATTTCTCTCGTGCCATTTCTTTCTTTTTGGCATCATCTCTCATGTTTGGTTTCGATGGTTGAGAAATCACAGATGGTTCTTCAATATCAAGTTCATTTAGAAGAGTTTGGCATGGTTGTGTTATTTGAATGATTAACTTCCATGCCCAAGTCTTCTATATTCAAGATTTCCTCTCCAAATGCCTTGTTGATTGGAGTATAAGAGTTATTTCCTCCTTCACTGTTGTTATTAACTCCAAGATACGTTGAAGCATTCATTCAATGTCATTATTTCCCATGCTTTGTTCTTCCCTTTCTTCATCATAATACCTATCAAATCCACAAGAAGAACTATCATTTAGGTTAGCATAACAAGGGGAGGGGGCATTTAGACAATCACTCTAACGTCATAAATCATATTTCGTTGATTTTACCCGTTCCAAGATTCATTGAAGAATTGCTTAAACGCCACTATTTTTTGCACTTTGTTCTTCCTTTTCTTTCTCTTAATACCTATGAAAATCATAAGAACAAATAGAAATTGGGTTGGCATAATGCGGGTAGAGGGTATTTGGGCAATCTCTCCAATATCCATCTCGAACACCACATAGAGAACAAATATACTCCCCATAGGATTTAGGTGGTTCACACATCTCTCTCCGGGGGCATATCTACAATCTTTCCAAAAGTGGGGTCCATTATAATATAGACATGGATTGTCACGATAGAATCTCTAACTACCAAACTCACTTTCATTCCAAGATACCATGATAATAAACAAATAAATAAAAACAAAAACCTATCAAACAAAAGAAACAAAAGAAAATAACAAACAAATAATTACAAGTTTGAACTCAAGCAAGTAAGCTAAAATTTCAAACTAACTAAATACACCAAATTTTTCCCAGACAATGGCGCCATTTCTTACAATGCTCAACTTACACGTCAATTTTAGTGCAAGGCGGCCATTGTCAATATATTTAACCAACAAGAAGCTGGGGTCAAATCCACGATGAACAATATGAGTGATGATTGAGTAAACTCGTAATAAAAGTTGCTTGCTAAGTTCAAACCTATGGTACAAGATGGTTTGGGGGTTCTTAATCGTTTCAAATGTGAAAATAATTCTTGGGCTTCTAAAGGACTAATTTGAGACTAAGAATAACTAGTGTATAATCAATTAAAATGGATCTTAGGACTATGCTTTCCTAGGGGTAAATTATTCATGGGATCATGATGATTCTGTGCAAATTTGAATCGTTAATGATGTGGTAGGCTAGGTTTAAGGTATTTAAGGCTTGTTTTTCAATAAAACCTCAAAGATGTCACTCATTGACCCTTTCAAGTACCGAACGAGTGTGTCTATTAAAGACACCCAATACCTCAATTGGGTATCCCTGTTTCTAGGATGATACCCAATGTATAGTCAACCTCCTAATCACCCTTATGTCTAAGATAGTGAAAAATTACCAAGGCATATCCATAAATTATCTACTATTGCTTTAGTTCCCACATCCCTCTTTAAAGGATGAGGTGGGTTCCTAAAGTTCACCCAAAATCCCTTCTTTCAAGGATGGTTTGAGCTTTCAAGAGCTTGGGATTTTCATCCATCAAACCCATTTGGGCATTTGGGGATTTCACCAACAAATCCCAACCTATTTAATCAAGCAATAAAGAAACCATCATCGACAAATTAAAATATACACAAAGATATTACAACCCACATAAAATTGTTTCCTATTCTAGCATAATCCCTAAAGGTAGATCTAGAAAATCATAATGATAATAATCACAAATAAACCAATACTTCCATCAATGTTATCCATAAGAGAATAAAAAAAGGGAAAACCACACTTTAGAATTCACTGAATCTTCAATGGGTGATGCAAAATCTACACTTAAAAGTCACTCTACTGTATTCTTAGCTAGAGATTCCTACCATATCATCCGCCATCATGACCTGCTGCAACTAAAGCACCAGAAATAGATGCTAAGTCAACTAAGCTACAACAATAATAACATACTTAGTGAATTCTAACAAAGTCAGGTCTGAAGAGCGTAAAGTATATGTTGTACATACCACTACCTCAGAAGAAGTAAAAATGTCATTTTTATAGACCCTCGACATAGGACAAATAACATTATAAAAAACAAAAAATACAAAATTAAAGAACTAAAAGGGATAGCATACCGCTAGATAATAAAGGAAATAAGACACACACAAGGTAATGTTATAAAATATCTATTCAAAAATCATAAACATCACCAATGTACCATGAATATGAGATAACAAGAAACTACTAGCATAAATGCAAATAAAGTACTCTTCCAGACTATTATGGATGTACTCCTACCCACTAACTCTCTACCCTACTCCACATCCTTCACACCCTCTCTACTAACTCTCTATCCTACTTTGTATCCTTTATACCTTCCTATCAAAGGTCATGTTATTATTAAACTATAATATCTCAATGTCATGCCTAAACACGTTCCTCTAATATTTATTTAGCCTACCTCTACCCCCTAAAACCATTTATATCTAGCCTCTTATATCTCTATACTAGAGTATCTATACTGCCCTTCATCACATGCTCGTACCTCCATAAGCTCACTTACCATATCTTGTCCTCCACCAAATCCACTCACACCTTCTTTTGAATAATCTCTTTTCTAACCCTATATCTCTTCGTAAGTCCACACATCTATTACAACATTCTCTTTTTTACCATCTTTTAATTTTGGATGTAGGAGTTCTTAACTAGTCAACACTTTTCTTCATACAACCTAGCTAGTTGGACTGCCACTCTATAGAGCCTTTGAGCTTAGGAGGCACCTCTTATCACACAAGACTCCCAAAATAAGCCTTCATCTCAACTACCATGCACTAATAGAGTTGATGACTTCCTAATCAATCTCACCATTATCCTTAAGTATAAATCCAATATACTTGAAACTCTCCCTTTTTTGAATGGCCCTAGAATCCATCTTTATCACCACGTCAGCCTCATACGACAAATCACCAAATATATAAGTACTCCATCTTAATGCTGCTCAACCTAAATTCTTTAGACTCAAGGGTCTATCTCCAAACCTCTAACTTGTTATTTAATCCTATCCCAGTCTAATTAATAAGTACAACAATATTAACAAATAACATACACCAAGGCACCTCCTCTTTAATATGCCGCATCAAAACATCCATCACCAAGACAAATAATATTGGGCTAAAATTAGATCCAAAATGCAACCCTATCAAATAGGAAAGTTCTCTAAATCTTCACTTATCATCCTCACATAAGTCTTTACATTATCGTACATGTCCTGAATCGACCTAGTATAGGCCATGGGCACCTCTCTAGCCTCCAAGAACCTCCACAAAATCTCCCTAAGGACTTTGTCATACACCTTTTTTAGATTAATAAACACCATGTGTAAGTTCTTTTTCCTCTCCTTAAACATCTCTACTAAACTTCGTATGAGGTGAATGGCCTTACTAGTCAAAAGACCTGACATGAAACAAACTAATTCTTAAAAATAGTCATGATCCTCCTCAGTCTCAACTCTATCATCCTCTCATAAACCTTCATAGTATGACTCAACAACTTGATACCCTATAGTTTTAGTAACTCTTATATGTCCCTCTTGCTCTTATATAGTGGAATTATTGAACTCTATCTCAAATATTCTATCATATTTTCCACCATAAAAGTGATGTTATACAACCTTGTCAACCACCAAAACCCGCCCTACTAGTGCTATGCCAAAAATCCACTAAAATCTCATTTGGCCTAGTTTCCCTACCCTTATGTATCCTACAAATATCACCCTTGACCTCCAACCCTAATATGCCTATAATAACCATAATTGCAACACCTATATAAGTTATCTAAGCCATCCAGCACAAAACCTTTGTCCACTTTGTCATTAAAAAGTTTATGGAATAAGGCTATCGTCTCCTCCTTATAAGGGCATCCTCAACCAACACATTTAAATCCTCCCCATTGATGCACTTAACTTGGTAAAGGTCACGAGACCTCTGCTCCCTCAACTTAGCAAGCCTATTCAACTTTCTATCCTCTTTTTTATTCTTTAAATCCTTATATAATCTATTGAAAGTTGTTTTCTTAACCGTTGTAACTGCTAAATTAGCCTCTTTTCTAGCTAACTCATACTTCTCCCTATTCGTAATGATTTAATTTTGGGTGATTTTGTGAAATATTTATTTTTGTGTGATTTAACCATTTTACACCTCCTCTTAGATACTTTGTGGTATTTATGGGGTGTTGAAATATTTGTCATGGTTCCTAATGCATTTTCAATGTGATTTGTGCAATTTTATGGTTTTGGGTGACTTGAAATGCCTTATAGTTTTCTTCGGCCAACATTTATTAATTTGTGTATTGGCTGCCAAATTAGACTATTTTAGCAGATCTGAAATTTTAATTTCAGGTTTGTAACATAATTGGTGTGATTTTATGGCTTTTAGATCTCATTTCAATCCTCGATTCAGAAAGTTATGAAATTAGTCTTGAGGGCCAATTTTGTAAAAATGACATCTTTTTAAAAATCTCATATCTTTATTGATTCTGGAATATCAAAATTGGATTAGTAGTAGGGTTGGCTCAACTTAGTAGCCTTTAGATCCCATTTCAATCCTTGGTTCAAAAATAGTCTAAATAGGATTTCAGGGGTCAATTTTATGATAATGACCTTTTTTGTAAATTTTATGATTCCATTGGATCTGAACGCATTTTAGAATTAAATTTCACTATTGGATCATGTTCATATAGTTCTGAATGAATTTAGGGGGTCAAAAACAAGTTTAAAGATTGTTGGCACTAGTGTGGGTGCTAATGTTGCTGTTTGACCGCTTTAAAGGCCTTTGACCATTGACCAGGCCACTAAAATCGGCCATTGCTAATGGTTAAGATGAAAATCAATCCCACTTCATAGTTTTTACATTTTTGTATCTGGAAACTCCAATTTTGATGATTTTTTATGTGTTTTAATCGTATAATCATTATCCATTAATTTATAACACCATTTATCTCATTTATCAAGAACTTCTATTTAATTTTTTGTAATTTCTACCAAGTTTAGAATTCAAGCTCTATTTTCACCATTGTTGTGGCTTGGGAGATCAAATTGTGATGATTCAAAAGGTCTTTTTGAGATTTCCTCCACGGATAAGTTTCTAATCTTATGATTATAATTTTTCCTCTTATTTCATCATTAAAGCAACTTCAAATTCTAGATTTGCATATGGCTTTTGGGGGGTTTTCCTGGTAAAGTTTGAAAATGGTATTTCTTTGATTTGTAACTCATTTTGAATGGGTTTTCAGCTGTAGACTCCTATAAGTACGAGGAATATATTTCTAAAATATAATTACAAATTTATTTTCTTTTTGAAAATCCATTTTAAGAATTATTTTTTACTCCAATTCAAAAATAGGCAACTTGGGCATTGTCGGCTTTGTTTTGATGTGTAGATCCATATTTTTATGTTTTAGTTGATTTCGAGGATGTTCATGTGGGGAAGGCTTTGTATTTTTAGCTTTTTTGGACTAGGATTCCATCATTCGAGGTAGGTTATGGGTTAACGTTTTTTCATACTGGGTTGGGTAGTTAATAATAGTGTAAAGGCATTCTATGGGTATGGGGTTGTATCATTGAAAATGTTTTTAGGTGATTTATGTGCTTTAGGTGGGCTTATATGGATAGTATTTGGAGGTTTTAAGACATTATTTGCTATGTGTGATTGTGTAGGGTCTTATATGATTATTGTTGGTTTGGTATTAATATATGTATGTTTGGTTACACTCTTTTTGGTGGGAAAAGCCTAGATTTTGAAATTATGTGGTATTAATGACTTTATCTTGCATATTTCACTTGATGGTTTCTGGATTATATTGGATCATGGATGGTTGGTTGATCAGAGTGAATTTTTGGCTGACATAGTTAGTATTTTGGATATTATCAGTTTGGTTGGTTGTGAGCATTACATCCACATATCTTTTTCATTCATGAAACATTGGTAAAACAATGGAAATAGTGAAAATACTAGAAACATCGGCTTTTTTTGACAGAATATGTGATATCTATAAAATTACTCTACCGATGTATCTGATGAGAGGAGTTATGGATATTGATATTGGATATTGGTTGTATATGGGTTACGAACCCCCCATGGTCCTACCTCGAAAGCACAGCTCGCTAGGTGTATACGGAGGTTGTGCGATAACTTTTTGTATCACATCATCATTCTCATTAGATTTTATATTGAGTAGCCAGTAGCGACCAAACTTTGAGTATCCATCCTAATAGGAAGTCTCAATCCTCTCACGAAGTAGCGAACCCTCTCATACTCCGTATCTAATATAGCATTCTCATGCCTAGCCAACTCATGGAAACGAGCCTCATACTTAGCAATTGTCATAGGGCCCTGCTCCATTCTAGAGAACTGATCTCTCAAATAATCTCTAAGGCTATTCGGCATGAACTTCTCCAAGAACATCTTGGAGAACTGAGTCCAAGAGAGAGGTGAAGATCTAACTGGTCTAGATCTCATAAAACCCTTCCACCAGTGTCTAGCAGACAAGTCCAACTAAAATGTGGTGTAGTCCATACCACGAGTCTCCACATAGCCTAATCCACAAAGCCTATCCTCACAAGCAGTTAAGAACTCAAATGCGTCCTCTCCAAGAGCACCAACAAATCTAGGTGGAACCAACCTTAAGAATCAACCTAATGTCTTTTCCTCCTCAGCAAACATAACAGACTAGGTCCCAACTGGCTGAACAACTACCGGCTAAACAACTGTCGAAATAGGAGGAATCTCAACTCCAGGAGTTGCAGCTATAGGCTTCACTCCTTCTCTAGTAGTATGCGAACCATCAATAAAACTTATGAACAGAACCAAAGAATCTCTAAGCAAGGAAGAGGGAATGAATCCTGGTGGAGCCTGGGTTGGTCCCTAGCCCACCTCTTGATGAGGTGGTCGAGTGTAGGAATAGAGTCTGGGGGAGGTATACCCCAGTCCCTAACTAGGAAAAACTCATGAGTTTGGGTCTCAGGACCCACCTTGCTTATCACCGAAGCACGAGTCCAGGGCATTTACGACAGAGTAAAGTCAACAGAATATCCTACAAACCAACTCAGACTCTTAGCACGATAAGAATAAAACAAGTTATGGACTCCTAAGAATGTCTCATAACCTCCCGAAGATAGGAAACGGATGTCAACGTTCCGGTTTGTAGGACTCTATTAGAGACCAAATCTTGTACAAATAATATTGGTGAAACCTAGGCTTTGATAACAATTTATCACGACCCCATTTGGAGTCATGATGGCACATACCACATCTCATCGGTAGGTAAGCCGATACCTAATCTAGAGCTATTACAATAGGTTACCTTTGTATGGACGTCCAACATGGACCCTATATATGAACACAATATATAACAACAATATTTCACAACTAAGGATAACTGATATTCAAACACAATCCCATGACCTAATAGTATTAATACAAGAGCTTCTAAACTGGACAAGAGGACTTTACAATCTCAGAATCTAAAATGTCTTAAACAATCTCATACATTTGCCTCGAAAGCAAAAGATAAATAATGATAGGGAGGAAAGAGGGAAACTATATCTCCAAGAGCTCACCCTATCCCTGAATATTCAACTCATATGAACTAGCTCAACAGTGGTAACTAGAACCTGGGTCTGCACCAAACAGGTATAGAAGTGTAGTATGAGTACCAAAACATGGGTACTTAGTAGGCATGATCAAATGAGCTTTTCCTTTTCTTTCCGTGAAGATTCCTCTTCCGCAAGCAATACTATCAATAATATAATCTAAGAATTACAACAAGAATGAAAATACCCACTATAACACCATTGTACCATGGGTTTCAAATGGACACCAAAACCTCAATTGGGTTTCACCCTTGGAATGGAGTTTCCAAGACCAACCCATAGCCTAAATATCTTTAGAGAGTTAAAAACATCAAGTAATTTAAGTCAATGACTTAATTTTTGGGCTACAATTGACCCACAATGATTTAGGGGTTTTTGAGTCAAGAAACCATGAAATCAATACCAAATTAGCAGAATTCTTACCTTAGATTATAGCAAGAATCAATCACACAAGTTTTTTAAGCTCCAATTCAACTCACAACACACACTTAGAAAGTTTTACTCTCCATTAGGGTTTAAGCTCACGATGGAGGCATAAAATAGCCAAAATCTCATCCAAGACAACACTTAAATAAGGACCTCTCAACACTCTTATGGCGCGGTCGCGACCCCCGTGTCACCGTGGTCGCAGCCTTTCACTCGCACCTACTTAGCCGCGGTCACAGTACCTCAGTGCATACTATGCATGGATAAAGCTTGGAACTTGGTTTCGAGCTTTGGCTAATGCCTTGGGATATATTAGGGGTCTGGTTCGAACAAATAAGATATAGAACCCTATAGTTTCCAACGTTCCAGATGCATTGGTAAAGTCAAATTTTGCATATGAGGTTATTTACTAAAGTTTTTTCTTAGAGGTCAATTAGGACAATTAATGACTTCAAATTGAGGAAAGGTGTTCTAAAACCCAAATGAACCATCAGGTAACCGACCTATCGGTCCCCGTAAGTCATTAATGACTTGGGATGACTATGGAGAAGCTCTATCGGAGGAAGTAAGCAAGAATATGGATAATGACCTTACAACATCCACTACTAAGGAACTTTCATCCCCGAAAGTTAAAGAAAAGCAAGTACTTGAAGTCTCGAACAAGTGAGGATACTAGGCCCGCATCTTACTCTCAATCTCCCAAGTAGTTTCCTCTATTGGGCGATGTCTCCATTGAACCTTGACCACCAGAATCTCCCTAGTACACAGTCGCCTCATATCGCTAACCAAACAAAACATGGGCTCCTCCAAAAAGATCAATTGATCATCCAATTAGACCGAGTCCCATCTAAGCACATGAGAAGGATTTAGAATATACTTCTGCAACATAGAGACATAGAAAACCGGATGGACAGTGGCAAAGTCTGGAGGTAGAGAAAACTTATAGTCCATCTCGCCAACAACATGAAGAATCTCAAAAGGACCAATATAGCGAGGGCTAAGCTTACCCTTCTTTCTAATCCTCATCACACCTCTCATTGGAGAAAATCAAAGAAATATATAATCATCCAATCTGAATCTCAAGGTACAGAGTCTACAGTTGGCATAGGCTTTCTGCCTACTCTAGGCTCCTCTCTACCTATCTTGAATTACCCTGACTCTATCCAATGGGTCCTAAAGAAAATCTATACCAAAGGGTCTAACCTCAAATGTCTCAAACCATCCGATAGAAGAACGACACCTCCTAACATACAATGCGTCAAAAGGGGCCATCTCAATACTCGAATGATAACTATTTTTTTAGCTGAACTCTGTTAAACCAAAGTGTTGATCCCACGAACCTCCAAAGTCTATAACATAGGCTTAGAGCATATTCTCAAGCATTTGAATAATCTGCTTGGATTGACCATCCATCTGCGGATGAAAAAATGTACTCAAATCCACTAGAGTGCCCAACTCCTCCTGAAATGCTCTCCAAAACCTCAAAGTAAACATAGAACCACAATCTGATATGGTAGACACAAGAACCCCATGCAAAAGAACTATCTCCCAAACGTAAATTTGGGGTAATCTCTCGGCAATGAATATCATCTGAATAGAAATAATATATGCAAACTTGGTCAAACTATCCACAATAACCCGGATACCATCGTGACCACAGGAAGTACGAGGCAAACCACTGATGAAGTCCATAGTGATCATTTTCCATTTCCACTCGGGAATGGGCAATCTTTGAGTTAATCCACTGGGATGTTAATCCTCGGTCTTAACCTGCTGATAACACAAGCAACGAGCTACGAAGTCTGTCATATCTCTTCTTATACTATCCCACCAATACAATTGCCACAAATCTCTATATATCTTGGTCGTACCAGGATGAATAGAATATCCAGAACTGTGAGCCTCAAGAAGAATAGACCGAATAAAATCATCAAGTTAGGGAACACAAATACAACCCGAAAATATCAAGATACCCTAGAATCCATGGTGTCTCTTCCAGACTCACCGCTCAATACACAATCATGAAGAAGGCACAACTTATCATCCTCAAACTGATGATCACGAATCTACTCAAACAGGGAGGATCTCACCTCTACAAAAGACAAAACTCTTACTGGATCTGAGATATCGAGGCGAACCATCAAATGGGACAATGACTAATATCCCATGCCAATGGACTCTGACAAATTGAAATACAAGCAAAACTATCCGTACTCACTGCCTTGCGACTCAAGGCATCCGTCACCATATTATCCTTACTCGGATGATACAAGATAGAAATATCATGGTCCTTTAGTAACTCCATTCATCTATGATGGCAAGAATTAAGCTCTTACTGAGTCATTAATGCAGAAGACTGTGATGATCGGTGAGAATCTCACAATGCATGCTATATAAATAATGCCTAAAAATTTTGAGCGCAAAACCAACCTTCGCTTATCTAAATCATGAGTGAGGTGGTTGTTCTCATGCACGTTAAGTTATCTAGAAGCATAAGAAATAACACGACCCTGCTTCATCAAAACAAAACTAAGACCAACACCAGAAGTATCACAAAACACTGTGAATCCCTCGCCCTTAAGATAAAGATCTAACACCATGGCTGAAGTAAGACAATCCTTGAGCTTTCCAAAGCTCGACTCACATTCTTTGGACTATTGGAAAGGAACTTTTTTCTAAGTCAACTTAGTCATAGGGGCTAATGAGGTAGTAAATCTTTCAACAAAATACCTATAATAACCAGCCAAACCAATAAAAGTGCAAACCTAAGTCGAAGATGTAGACCTATCCCAATCATGAATCGTTGAAATCTTAGTCGGGTCTACCATAACACCCGCCTGGGACACCACGTGTCTGAGAAAATATACTAACTCAAGCCAAAACTGACACTTGGAGAACTTGCCAAAACCCATATGCTCTCTCAAAACCTTGAGCACAACCCTCAAATATTGTGCATATTCCTTACTACTCCTCAAATACACAAGGATATCATTATTGAACACTATGACAAAGGAATCTAGATAAGTTCTGAACACACGATTCATCAAGTCCATAAATGTGGTTGTAGAATTAGTCAGCCAAAAAGACATCACCAAAAACTTATAGTGATCATAGCAGGTCCGAAGGCTGTCTTCGGGATATCCTCTGCCCATATCCTCTACTGATGATAATCAGACCTCAAATTTATCTTAGAAAATATTGTTTCACCCTGAAGCTGGTCAAACAAATCATCAATGTGGGGAATAGGATAAGATTTCTTCACCGTCATATTATTCAGCTGCCTATAATCAATACACATTCGCATCGAGCCATATTTCTTCTTTACAAACAAAATAGGGGATCCCCATGGGGACACACTCTGTCTAATGATCCCTTTGACAAGAAGATCCTGAAGCTGAGAGTTCAACTCCTTAAGCTCTGCAGGATCATCAAGAAACATATCAGGAAACTCACACATAATAAGAATAGAGTCAAGTATCAGAGCCTCTACAAGGGTATCACATACATAAGCAAGATAGCACTCACTACCTCTCGACATAAGTCATCTAGCACAAACATAAGAAATAATCCCTATCGGCTCATGACTAATCACTCTCTTTCATACGACTAGGGGTATGCCGGGAATGGCTAAGGTAACGGTCTTGGCAAAATAATCCATTACTACATGATAGCAGGATAACTAGCCCATGCCCAGAATCATATCAAAATTTAATATATCCATAATAATAAGATCAGCATAAGTATCAACATCACTAAGTATCACGACACATGATCTGGATACCCTATCTACTACTAAAGAATCACAAACAGGAGTACATACATGCAATGGCATAGATAATAAATAACTATTCAACTCCAACCGTGGTTCATAATAACAAGATATATAAGAATAAGTGGATCCAGGATCAAATAAAGCAAGAGGTGACTTGCAACAAATCATAATCGCACTTGTAACTACAGCATCTAAAGTCTCAGCCTCAAGCCTAGAAATTACTACATATAACTAACCACACCTGCCACCTGGATGGTCACTTGAATGACCACCTACCCTGCCTAACTGAGTACCACCTCGAGCACCCAAGTAACCACCTCTACGACCTCACGTACTACCCTTTCCTAAAGGGAGAACTGCCCTAGTAGGAGTAGCTCCCTAGGCTAAAACAACCATAGCCCTACGATTAGGGCAATCTTTAGAGAAATGACCAAGAAGTCTACAAGCAAAACATGACTCACAAAAAAAATTAGAACTCACATAATTGGTTGATCGGGCATAACTGTGTAACGCCTCAAACCCCGATCCTAAGATACCACACGGTGCTCAAGGCTATGAGTAGTCTCAAGCTAACCCTGTAAGTCTTCTACTAAGTCTATAACTAATATTAAAGTAATTTAATCTGATGGCAATGCCAAAATACTGAATTATATCAAAACTGCTTGATATCAGCTGAATATACTAACTGGATAACAAATGCAGAAAGTCTAAAAATAATAGCTAATAGTCCGACAAGCCTCTACTACTAAGAAACTAGAGAACCATTGGGATAAACCCCCAACTAACTTGGACTAAGCTGAAAGCAAAAACTAAATACTATGAAAGATGGAAATTTAAGTAAATGGGCTCCCAAACCATGAGGACTCACCAACTTAGGGATGTAGATAGAGATGCCCGAAATCACTCATGCTACTGATACTGAGCAGCTAAACTTACATTAAGAGCCAATGTAGCACATATACATATAGGTGGATCAATACTTTGAGGATGTACTGAGTACATGGGGGTGAATGTATAAGTAAATCAATATCTTAGTATTACAAAAATTCATAGAACACTATAAGAAAAATGCTTATTACCTAGGAATTTTCATAGGGATAATATGGTAAAATTCCTAAGTAATTTGATTGCCTGCGGATTTTTCTTACCAATTAGAATCCAAAGAAAATACCTTCGTAGATAATTATTACCTGCGGATTTATAAAATCCCTAGGTAATTTAGCTGCAAAAATAAATCCGCAGGTAATTATTACCTGCGGATTCATAAAATTCCTAGGTAATTTAGTTGCAAAAATAAATCTGCAGGTACGTTATTTTTGGATTTATTTACAATTAACTACCAAAATTTTACATGAATTTTTGGTAAAATTTCATCAAAGAGGATTTTACCTGTGGATTTTCATGAAAAAATTCATAAATTATTTCCCACGAAGATTCTCAAGTAAATCTAAAGGAAATTATTCCTAAGTAACAAAAGAAAATTTCTTGCAGATATTTATAAAACTATTTTGCAAGAAAATTAGTATGAAATGCCCCAAGTAAATCCACAAGAACAAATTTTCTCAAATAAAAAATTCATGAATATTTAGCATTTACATCCCCATGAAAATTCCCAAGTAATAATTCACACTTAAATTACTAGAAACATTTCACAATTACTCAAAAATTTATTCAAAACCTCCAATAATTCTCAAAAAAATATCATTCAATACAAGTCTAATGTAAACCATTACAGCTAACCAAAAAAAAATAATTCATAACATCCACTTCAATAATGTATGATTCTTAAATGGTCCAAAACAAAATATTTCAAACTTGAATCATGAATAAAACTGCCAACCATCAGGGTCAAAATCACTATCATACATATTATAATCAGGATTCGAATCACTTTCATTCACATCATCAAAGTCATCATCACTTTCATCCTCATAAGATTGGTTGTCTTCTTGAGATGGACATTTATCATTTGAAGATGATATTTTGTATACATGTTTCATCAACAAATTCAATTTCTTTCTCATCCTCCTTCCACAATTGATGCACCTTGAGCAGCTAATATTTCTTGTTTCTTTCTTTCAAAATCATTTTGCATAAGAACATATTAATTCAGGCCATAAAAAGTGCTAAAAATTCATTATTAGCATAAATTATCTGACATCATAGTATCAAATAAAATCATAACAATCAACAAGTATAAACATGTATATATTAGCACATAAAGCATCATAAATTCAAAGTTAATTTTTCAGATTATTATGACTATTGTTATGACTTGTTCTAGTAAGAAAACAGAGGATGAAATTAAAAGAATAAGAGAACAAGAGGAAAGTTTTAAGTGGTGCCATGTATTTAACACCTAATGTGAAGAAAACTCTTTTCTTATTTCTTAAAACTCCATACTTGGTCAAATGAATTAGACAAGGTACACTTCAATAGATTTTACATTGTCAAGGTACACTGCAATGAATTATACAAGAAGATTTACTCAATGGAAAATTCTCAAAGCCGAGAGATCTTTTTGTATAACCAAACATATTTATTTTGTAACTATACTTTATGATTTTCAAGTTATTAGTACACATTTCAAGTGATTATACGTAACCATTTTCAAGTCACAAGTTCACAATTTCAAGTAACTACACTTAACCATTTTCAAGTCACAAGTTCACAATTTCAAGTAACTACACTTAACCATTTTCAATTCACAAGTTCATAATTTCATGTAACTAAAAATTAATTATCTTCAAGTCACTACACTTAATAATTTTTGAATAACTTACTCACATTTCAAGTCACTAGTACAAATTTCAAGTCACTACACTCAAACCATTTTCAAATAGCTAATTGATATTTCAAGTCACTATACTTAACCATTTTTAAGTAACTACACTTAACCATTTTCAAGTCACTAGTACACATTTCCAGTCACTACACTTGACCATTTTCAAGTAGCTAATTCATATTTCAAGTCACTACACTTAACCATTTTCAAGTCACTAGTACACATTTTCAGTCACTACACTTGACCATTTTCAAGTAGCTAATTCACATTTCAAGTCACTACACTTAACCATTTTCAATTCACTAGTACATATTTCAAATCACTATACTTAAGCATTTTTAAATAATTAATTGACATTTCAAGTCACTGTGCTTAACCATTTTCAAGTAACTATTTCACATTTCAAATAATTTTATTTAACTATTTTCAAGTCACTATACTTAACCACTTTCAGGTAACTAATTCGCAGTTCAAGTAACTAAACGTTAATCATTTTCAAGTCACTAGTACTCATTTCAAGTCACTATACTTAACCATATTTTCAAGTAACTAACTCACATTTTAAGTCACTACAATTAACCATTTTCAATTCACTAGTACACATTTCAAA